>NW_026725876.1:0-49722 GCF_029784015.1 Lycium ferocissimum
AAAGTAAGCCTCAACCTACCCGGAATGCCGAAATAAGTAGTCACGGACCGTCCGCCACACACTTGCCCTTCCTTTGAGTCTACAAATAAAAAAAGTCTATTCGTATTCGAAATCTAGATTAGAAATCATGAAGATTGATACCTATATTTCTATAATTCTAATTGGGTCAAAAACTAACTCTGAAACTTGGGGAAACGGGGCCCACAAGGGCAAAACGAGAAATTTGAGGGTAAATTATCCAATTAAACACTAGGTGATCAAAACTCATCAACTAATTACTAAATTAACTCAAGGATCCCTCCAATTTTGAAATCCAAGCAAAACCCTTAGTTTTGGGTATAAACCCTAACTCTTAAATTCAAGAATTAATCACTAATAATGGAAGGTATATGATTAACAACCTTAGATACATCATAATCTAGAATAAACCCAATCAATTTCATCATTAAGAGAAACTTAGGGAAGTGTAACAAAATTTATGAACTTCTCAAGAAAGACCCATTGAACCCCTTTCATGAAAAATCCCAATTTTGTGGACGCCGCATTCATGCTGCGGTAGACAGAGAGACGGACTAGACTCCCTAGGCGATTCATCGCCGATTATATGGAGCGCTCCGCTTGTTCCGGAGTTGCGGTTTATTTGGTACTATTCTTTTGGGTGTATATAGGGATGGCGGAGTCTTGTCCCGTCCTTATAATGTTATACATTCTATGTAGAGGCTCGTAAACAGATGTGTATAGTTAGATGTTCGATGACCTTTTCAGTCCGCATTTTGTTATATCATTTTGGTAGCCTTGTCGGCTTGTATATATAGGCATAGTTTGATGGCGAATATATATATGTGCACAAATCTCTTGTTCTCGTGTCCTTGGAGATTATGATATTATGAGTTATCTTTGTGGCCCACTTAGATATGATTAGGAAATGCATGTCACGAGGTGCTCGTAGGTTAGCTCCGGGTGCTCGTAATGACCCTCCTATTGAGTCATGACAAAAGTGGTATCGAGTAGTTCGTCCTAGGGTTTGTCTATAAGCCGTGTCCCAGTAGTCTTGCTTATAGGTGTGAATCGTGCCACACTTATAAACGGAGGCTACGGGGAATTTAGGAATGATTGGCCTTTCTTTCCCATCTTAGATCATGTGATAGAAGCATGTTATAGGGATTCTCTTTTTCCGACAATATGATATGATTTTAGCGATGCTTCAGAAGAGAAAATCTACAAGTGGCCCTAAAGGGAAAGTCGGGGTGTGCAGAGAACGGACAGCGCGCACATGCATGTAAAGGAGGGCAAGTCCCGTAATGAGGTTCCATCTCGGCCCTCTCACACTCGCCCGCTATAGCTCCAGCACTCCCCGAGCCTCTACCGGATGCCTCAAGCCTAGAGACGAGAGTGACTATTCAAAGGCTAGGGCTGTTAGTGCCAGAGTTCGGGATTTTATTAATTTAGACCCCTCAAAATTCTTTGGGTCGAAACTAGATATGGACCCACTGAACTTTATAGATGGGATACTGAGGACTTTGCGGGTGATGCTCGCTCGATATCGAGTCGGTAGAGTTGGCTTTTTACGGATTACGTGATGTGGCTATTCATCGGTATGATACCTGGGTGTCTTCTAGAAGGGATAATGCACCTCTACCCGTATGGCAGGAGTTAGTAGATGTCTTTCTTCGATATTATTTTTCACCAAAAATTCAACGGGACAGAGCTGATAGGTTCCTGAACCTTACAAAGGCGGCGTGAGTGCTCGTGAGTATAGCTTTCATTTTAATTCACCGGCTATGGATGCTCCAGCCTATGGTAGCCGATATGGGAGATCATGTTTACCGGGTTTGTGAGTGGATTGGGATAGCATCTAATTGATGACTGCTTGACGGCCTCACTTCAGATAGGTATGGATATTTTTCGCATTCAGGCGCATGCCCAAAATCTTTAGAAGAGTCAACGGCAGCGGAGGGTTGAGCGTGAGCATGATAGGGGTCATAGTAAGAGAGCCGGATCCTCGGTGTGATGTTAGTGAGTTTAGAGAAGGATAGAGGGTAGCGATACTCTAGGCATTCGGTGCTATTTAGAGGCTAGTGGACCTCCGCGATTTGCAGTTAGAGATTTGATCGACTATTTATTCAGACTAGGTCATAGCTCCAAAGCCTTGGCTTCTCGCATTGAGGTGATTCAAGCCGACGAGGCCACCTTTATCACGATGTACTTAGTGTGGTAAGCTATATTCGGGGACAATGCCGTTTGGGTTCAAATGCTTGTTATGCCTGTGGTCAGGCAGGCGATATGATGCGCGACTGTCCATCGAGAGGTGGTAGAGGTATATGTCATCCCACAGGATTAGCAACTGGTTCGTCATCATCTTTATGCCCTTCGGGACAAGGCTCTCAGACGCTAGCAGGCCGTGGGAAAGGCAGGCGGGGGAGCGTCCGGCTCGAGAGATCCTCGAATCGCATCTATACGCCGGGCCGGACGACAGATCTTGAGTTTTTACCGATATTGTTATAGGTATATTATCGCATCTTTTCATGATGTATATGCATTAATTGATCTGTGTTCTATATTTTTGTACGTTACTCCTCTTATCCGTTCTCGCTTTTGGGTGAAAACCGAGTTGATTAAACCTTTGAGGTGTCTACACCGTTGGTGACCCAAGAATAGCTAGATGGGTATATAGGAATTGTGTGTTTATAGTTTGTGACCGTCATACCATGGCGACTTGATTGAGCTAGATATGGTAGATTTAGATGCTATTATGTTATGGATTGGTTGGCCTCTTGTGGTAATATTGATTGCGTAACAAAGATGGTCCGATTCTAGTTTCTAGGAGAACCAATTCTAGAGTGGAAGGGTAATACAACATCTCCAAGAGGAGATTTATTTCCTATCTCAAAGTAAGAAAGATTATTGCCAAAGGTTATATTTATCATTTAGTCCGGGTTTACGATACGGAAGCAAAGTCACCGACTCTTTAGTTTGTTCCAGTGGTTAATGAGTTTCTAGATATATTCTCGGACGAGCTTCCAGGCCTTCCACCAGAATGGGAGATTGATTTTGCCATTGATGTGTTACCAGATAGTAAGCCAATATCTATTCCTCCTTATAGAGTGGCACTTGCTGAGTTAAGGGAATTAAAGGATCGGCTTAAGGATTTGCTTGAGAAAGGCTTTATCAGGCCCAGTACGTCACCGTGGGGAGTACTAGTGTTATTTGTGAGAACGAAAGATAGCTCCTTGCAAATGTGTATTGGTTACAGGCAGTTGAATAAGGTGACGATAAAGAAAAAGTATCCACTTTCGAGGATTGATGATTTATCTGATCAGTTGCAGACTGCCAAATGGTTCAAAAAGATAGATTTAAGATCCGGGTACCACCAAGTGAGAGTTAGAGAGAAAGACATTCCGAAGACGGCCTTCAGAACCACATATGGTCATTTTGAATTTGTGTAATGTCGTTTGGGTTAACAAATACCGGCAGTATTCATGGATTTAATGAACAACATATTCAGACCCTTCCTAGATCTGTTCGTGATTGTGTTTATTGACGGTATTTTGGTACATTCTCGATCTGAGATACAGCAGCAGATCATTAATGTTTTGTCCTTAAAGTACTTCAGGCCCGGGAGTTATATGCAAAGTTCCCTAAATGTGAGTTCTGGTTGAATTCTGTGACTTTTCTGGGGTACATTATTTTAGCTGATAGTATTCGGATGGCAACCCAGAAGATTGAAATCGTAAAGACTTAGCCGAGACCCACGACACCCATGGAGGTTCGTAGTTTCCTGAGTTTGGCAGTCTATTTTAGAAGATTCATAGAGGGGTTTTCTTCCATTTCAGCACCGCTGACGAAGCTGACTTAGAAATTGACTAAGTTTCAATGGACGGATGCTTGTGAGCGCAGTTTCCAGGAGTTGAAGAACAGATTGACTTCGGCCCCGGTTCTGACACTTCCAGAAGGATCGAAAGGCTATGTTATCTATTGTGATGCTCCAGATGTTGGAATAGGTTGTGTGTTAATGCAGCATGGCAAGGTTATAGCTTATGCTTCAAGACACAATTTTGGAAACACGAGCAAAACTACCCAACCTATGATCTAGAGCTAGCCACGGTGATTCATGCGCTAAAGATGTGGAGTAATTACTTGTATGGTTTTCATGTTGATATCTATGAGATCATAAGAGTCTCCAAGTATATTTTCAAGCAAAATGAATGGAATTTGCGTCAAAGGCAATGGTTGGAGCTATTGAAAGATCATGATGTTAGCATCTTGTATCAGCCTGGAAAGGCGAACGTAGTAGCCGATGCCCTTAGTCGTAGATTCATGGGTAGCTTATGTGATGTTCGGCCAGAGAAAAGAGAGTTAGCTCATGAGCTTCAGCAGTTAACTAACCTAGGATTCCGATTATTGGACTCGAGCGATACGGGAGTTACTATTAAGGATTCACAAATCTCGCCATTAGTAGGTAAGGTGAAAGAGTGCCAGTATGAGGACCCCACATTTGTTCATTATAGAGCTATATCTCCTCAGAAGAAAAAGTTACCATTTAAGATTTCTACAGATAGAGTTCTCAGATACTGAGGCAGACTATGTGTTCCTGATGTTGCAGGATTATGTCGCCAGATCTTAGGGGAGGCTCATTGTTCCCGTTATTCTATTCTTGCAAGAATGACAAAGATGTACCATGATATTAAGGAAGCTTATTGGTGGGATGGAATGAAGAAAGACATAGCAGATTTTGTAGCCCAATGTCCTAACTTTCAACGATGTAAAGATTGAGCATCGAAGCCCGGTGGATTGTTGCAAGCTATTGAGATTCCGACTTGGAAATGGAAAGTAATTAATATGGATTTCATTACATGTTTGCCTTGTTCTCAGCGTAAGTTTGATTCCATATGAATAATTATGGATAGACTTACAAAATCAGCTCATTTTCTGCCTGTTAGGACTACGTACTTAGCTGATGATTATCCAAAGTTTATATCAAGCGGAGAGTACGACTCATCGGTATCCATTATCTCCGACAAGGGTGCGCAATTTATAGCTAACTTCTGGAAGTCCTTCCAAAAGGGTTTGGGGACTCAGGTGAGTCTTGGCACAACATTTCACCCCCATCGATGGACGGCCGAGCGTACTAGTTAGACTCTCGAAGATATGCTACGGGAATTTGTGTTAGACTTTGGAGGTAGTTGGGATGATCACTTTCCGCTTATTCAGTTCGCGAATAATAATAGCTATCATTCCGGTATCCAGATAACCCCGTATGAGGCTTTATATGGGCGAAAGTGTAGATCAGCAATTGGATGGTTCGAAGTAGGGGAGACTAAGTTAGTAGGGCCCGATTTGATCCACCAAGCAGTGGAGAAGGTCAAGCTTATTCAGGATTGATTATTGGCAGCCTAGAGTCATTAGAAGTCTTACGGAGATAATCGCTGATGAAACTTAGAGTTCCAAGTTGATGATTGGGTATTCTTGAAGGTGTTGACTATGAAAGGCATTATGAGATTTGGTAAGAAGGGTAAACTTAGTCCTCGATACATTGGACCTTACAGGATTGTACGCAGAGTGGGACGGTAGTAGCCATGAGTTAGATCTACCTTCGTACTTGTAGTCAGTCTACCCATTTTTCAAGTGTCAATGCTTCGCAAGTGTATTGCAGATCTTTCCTGCCACGACCCGAACTACGGGCCGCGACGGGCATCCGGGGCTAACCACCGAATACCGCTCATGCTATTATCTATATGCTCTCATTCACAATGCTTGTCCAATTTCATAAAAATATCTCATCATTTAAAACATAATCACTTTTATAAACATAAGCTTTTCGGTTAACAAAAAGATATTTATACATATACATACATATACATGGAGACCATGGGACCATATCACCCACTCATGCGTATCTACGAGCCTCTAATGGAATGCTAGACATATGGACGGGACAGGACCCCGTCGTGCCCAAAATATGAATATACAAATATGTACCAAAAGAATAATCAATAGCACCTCCGGATGATGGAGTGCTCACAAATCGCCGCGGCTCCTAGGGATCGATGTAGTGTCTCCCCGCCACCCGCCAGGCATGAACACGGCGTCCGAAGAAAGGACGTCGGTACGAACATTGTACCGAGTATGTAAGCGAGTGAAACAAACATAATCTGGAAATCATAAGTCATGAGATGAGGGTATAACCTGTACACTCTTTACATATGAACCAGTTTCATGTACACACATCATACATAAATACATCACATACATTATCATAGCATGCAAGCATCGTCACATCAATCATACATCATCATATCGTTACCCGCGTCCGGGTAACCATCCCATACAATCCCACTAGTGGTGACATGTCCGCCCGGTTTTCTCGGTGCCAATTAGGCATGGTGGAATCATAGCAGCCCGCCGTAGCGGTGACATGTCCGGCCAATTAGGCGCGGTGGAATCATATTATCACACATACCATGCAATTCATACACTTGTCATCATTAACATTCATTTCATGGACATATCGTGGCTTATCATAATTTTACCATAGTTTAGCACCCTTAGTTACATATACATGTACATACATTAAGCTTAAGAGCGGCTATGTTTATGTCGGGGTGACGTAAGGTCGTAAACCACCGGTCATGTTATGGAATGAGCATGAGCGTCATATCTCACCTTAGGAGGATTTACAATATAAGGTGAGTGCATATAAGAAAGAATGCCGATGGGTCGTGATCATCATTATTGGTCTTGTAAGAACACCATATCGTGGTCTCTAGAGTCTTCATTACATTCATAGCGTAATTCTTATCCAGTCTCGCTACTCATGAACTTAGACTTTTCATCTCTAGGAACGTAGAGGATTCAAGAAGGGAGAGGAAAGTCATGCATAAGATTCATGCCTTGGAAGGAAGGGTAATGCCTCACATACCTTTTGTCGTTAACTACTTTATAGCTTGCTCGTCCTCCTGTAACGTCCTCGCCTTTTACCTTCAAGAGAATCCGTATCGTCGTTAGCCAGGCAATTATAAAACCATGCCTCTTAAGGCTAAAGAAAATTGGGCAGCGTTTCCTTTGTTTATACTACTTTCCGCCATACTCCATATCAACTTCCAACACTCACAACAGCCATCACAATATCGCTAACAACAATCGTCATTTATTCATATAATTCGTATCTCACAATTTTAACTAAATCCTCCATATTCATGACTAAGGTTCATCATCACATTTGTTCGCTTATAATACTTATTCCATGCTCTAATTATCATTTATAACACATTCACAATCCCGACATGATCATTTTTATGATTCACCTCAACTACTATTCAACAATGACATTATTCACCCATTTACAATCCATTTTCCATACTCTTTCATAATCTAAGTGTTTCATCTTAACAACGCTTCAAATAACACGTAAAATTCATGAAACTCACCTCAAATGGTAGAGGAATAAACCTTGAATGATAACACACCTTCTAGCACAAAACCCTATTTCTTCTTTCTTGGAATTCCTTGACTTTGGTAGCTTTAATGGAGTTTCTTAAGCTTGATTCTCTTGGTTTCTTGTTGTTGATCCTTGATTCACTTAGTTTTCTTGTGGATGAAATGTTTAGAAAGTTCTAGAGGTGTGGAGAGGTTGAAGTCGTGTATGGGAAATGAAATAAATGAAGTGGACTTCACTTTTAAAGACTTGAGAGGTTCAGCCGAGTGGGACTTCCACGGACAGCTTCACGGTCCGTGGAACCCTTTGTTGGTCGTGGAACTGGTCGTGGTTCACGACCAGCCAGCCACTCTTTCTGCTGGCTGTTCCACGGACACATCCACGGGCCGTGGAACATGGTGTTGTCCGTGGAACATGGCCGTGGAACTCACAGTTCCACCGGAATGGTTCCCGTCGTTTCGTTTGATCTCCAATCCTTATGGAACCTTCTTCGCACTTGTTTATCACTTTATTATCGATCTAAGGGACGTCATAACTCTTCTCCACAACATCCTTAAGGTATCACTAACCCCATACTCATAGTTTCCGTCCAACACACTAACTTATAACTCGATTCCCTTAACGACTTTCTTGCTTCAACTCGGATGCCTTTGGAATCTTGATTAGGACTGTCAATTTCTACTTCTTGCTTATCCAACCTCGTATACATCATGTCCTTCGCGAGTCTACATACTTATATACTAAGGGGAAATTTCCGAGGTGTAACATTCTTCCCCCCTTTTGGAACATTCGTCCTCGAATGTTAAGTCATCGAGGATTTTAGAAAAATTTCGCCAGAGTTTCCCCTATAATATGGCGATACCATCCTGTCACAACAGCCCATAATATCATTTCCTCACAGGGCTACAACACAATAACAATATAGATTGGCCACACACGACCCATATACATAAAAGTAAAGGATACATACCTTATCATCCCGATGTTTCATCATATGTCTCCTCTGGGGGTTGAAATAAGTGCGGATATGTGGATTTCATCTTTTCTTCCGCTTCCCAAGTCATTTCTTCTCGGTTGTTATTCCGCCACAGGACCTTGACTGAAGCTATTTCTTTATTCCGAAGCCTTCGTACTTGCCTCGTCTAATATGGCAATAGGTACTTCTTCGTAAGTTAGCTTCTCTGTAATTTGGACATCATTTACTGGTACAATCTTCGTAGGATCTCCAACACATTTGCGGAGCATTGAGACGTGGAATACTGGATGAACTAATTCAAGTTCTGAAGGCAAGTCTAACTCATATGCTACATGACCCACCTTACGGATGATTTTATAGGGTCCGATATATCGCGGACTCAACTTTCCCTTTTTGCCAAATCTCATCACTCCTTTCATCGGTGACACTTTCAAGAACACCCAATCATTGACTTGAAATTCTAGATCTCGCCGGCGATTGTCCGCATAAGACTTTTGGCGACTTTGGGCTGCTAACAATCGATCTCTGATCACCTTGACT
This sequence comes from Lycium ferocissimum, assembly GCF_029784015.1. Lineage (NCBI taxonomy): Eukaryota > Viridiplantae > Streptophyta > Magnoliopsida > Solanales > Solanaceae > Lycium > Lycium ferocissimum. The sequence goes on from NW_026725876.1 coordinate 8,952, forward strand.
TTTTCCACCGCTTTTTGAATCAATTCGGGGCCTATCAACTGCACTTCTCCGACGTCAAACCATCCAATCGGAGATCTACACTTTCTTCCATACAAAGCTTCATACGGAGCCATTTTGATACTGGAATGATAACTGTTGTTATAGGCAAATTCGATTAAGGTTAAGTGGTCATCCCAAATACCACCAAAATCTAAAACACATGCCCTTAACATATCCTCCAAGGTCTGTATAGTGCGCTCGGCTTGTCCGTCGGTGCAACGGATGAAATGCCGTGCTGAGCCTCACTTGAGTGCCTAGACCTTCTTGGAAGGATTTCCAGAACTTGGCTGTAAACTGTGCTCCTCTGTCTGTAATGATAGATATTGGGATACCATGAAGCCTTACAATCTCCTTAAGATATAACCTTGCATAATCTTCCGCTGAATACGTAGTTCTGACTGGGAGAAAATGAGCTGCCTTTGTCAATCTATCCACGATCACCCATACAGAATCATACTTACTTCGGGAACGAGGTAGTCCTACCACGAAATCCATATTGATCACTTCCCATTTCCACGTAGGAATTTCCATTGCTTGCAATAATCCACCTGGCTTCTGGTGTTCTACCTTTACTTGCTGGCAATTCGGACACTGGGCTACAAATTCTGCTATGTCTCTTTTCATGCCATCCCACCAATACGTCGATTTAAGATCATGATACATTTTTGTCATTCCTGGATGAATAAAGCACCGAGAATAGTGAGCTTCTTCTAGGACTTGACGACGTAATTCTGCCACATTTGGCACACATAGCCTGCCTTGATATCTAAGAACCCCATCTGCCGAAACTTCAAATGGTGACCCTTCTTTTGGGAATTTCACACCTTTATAATATTCCAATTTGGGATCCTCGCATTGACGCTCTTTTATTTCTGCGTCCAAGGATGAAACTGTCGGATTATTAACACTAATTCCTGCATCACCTGAGTCGATTATACGCACTCCAAGATTCGCCAACTGGTGGAGTTCATGAATCAGCTCTTTCTTCTCTGGAGGAACTTCACATGAGCTGCCCATTGATCGGCGACTAAGTGCGTCGGCGACTACATTAGCTTTTTCGGGGTGGTATAAAATATTGACATCATAGTCTTTCAATAATTCTAACCACCGCCTCTGCCGCAGATTTAGCTCCTTCTGTTTAAAAATATATTGGAGACTCTTATGATCTGTATAGATATCGACATGTACGCCATACAAGTAATGTCTTCACATTTTCAATGCATGAATGACTGCGGCCAATTCGAGATCATGAGTTGGGTAATTCCTTTCATGTTTTCGCAGCTGTCTTGAAGCATAAGCAATGACCTTCCCATGCTGCATTAATACACATCCTAGCCCCACACCGAAAGCATCACAATACACAACATAGCCATCCGGCCCTTCTGGAAGTGTTAAGACGGGGGCTGAGGTTAATCTGTCTTTTAATTCCTGGAAGCTACGCTCACAAGCGTCATTCCACTGAAACTTTACTGACTTCTGGGTTAACTTCGTCAACGGGGCTGAAATAGATGAAAAACCCTCTACAAACCTTCTATAATAGCCTGCCAATCCCAGAAAACTGCGAACTTTTGTAGGTGTCGTAGGCCTCGGCCACGTCTTCACTGCTTCAATCTTCTGAGTGTCGACTCTAATGCCATCATTTGAAATCACGTGGCCCAAGAATGTCACAGAGTTTAACCAGAACTCGCACTTTGAAAATTTAGCATACAATTCTCGAGCTCGAAGAATGCCAAGAACAATGCGTAGATGATCCGCATGTTCTGATTCCGTGCGAGAATACACCAAAATATCATCAATGAATACTATCACAAATAGATCTAAGAGAGGCCTGAATACATTGTTCATTAGATTCATGAATACTGCCGGCGCGTTAGTTAGCCCGAACGACATCACCCGGAATTCGTAATGGCCATATCTTGTTCTAAAAGCTGTCTTGGGAATATCTTCTTCTCTGACCCTTACTTGATGGTATCCGGACCTCAAGTCTATTTTAGAGAACCACTTGGCACCTTGTAGTTGATCGAACAAGTCATCGATTCTCGGAAGGGGATACTTATTCTTTATCATCACTTTATTCAGCTGCCTATAGTCAATACACATTCGTAGGGAGCCATCTTTCTTTCTCACAAATAAAATCGGTGCTCCCCACGGAGAGGAACTGGGTCTAATAAACCCCTTCTCAAGCAAATCTTTCAACTGGGCCTTTAATTCCTTCAATTCTGCTGGTGCCATCCGATAAGGAGGGATGGAAATAGGTTCAGTGTCCGGCAACACATCAATGGTGAACTCAATCTCCCTTTCTGGGGGAAGACCTGGGAGTTCATCTGGGAATACATCTGGGAATTCATTCACCACCGGAACAGATTGAAGTGTTGGTGGCTTTGCCTCCGTGTCGTGGACTCGGACTAGATGATAAATATAGCCTTTAGCTATCATTTTCCTCGCCTTAAGGTAGGAAATAAACCTACCCCTTGGAGTTGCCGTATTACCTTTCCATTCAAGCACGGGCTTTCCCGGAAACTGGAATCGAACTAATTTCATTCGACAATCAACATTAGCATAGCATGAGGCCAACCAATCCATACCCATAATTACATCAAAGTCAAACATTTTAAGCTCAACTAAATCAGCCTTGGTTTGGCGATCGCATAACACAACTATACAATCTTTATACACTTGTTTCGCTATCAAGGGATCACCAACCGGAGTAGATACCTCAAAAGGTTTAATCGGCTCGGGCTTCACCCCAATACGGTTAGCAACATATGGAGTAATATAAGATAGCGTAGACCCGGGATCCATCAATGCATACACATCATAAAAGAATACAGACAATATACCTGTAACCACATCTGGGGACGACTCGAGATCCTGCCGTCCGGCTAAGGCATATAATCGGGCCGTGTGGCACCGAAGTAGATGCTCCCCCTCGGCTCTACCTCGGCCTGCTGAAATCTGGGGAGTCTGCCCCGTCGGGCGTACGGAAGAAGAACCTGCTGCCGACCCTGTGTACTGAGCCCCACCTCTGCCATATCTCGAGGGACAGTCTCGCACCAAGTGTCCTATCTGCCCACAATTATAACATGCATCTGTGCCCTGGCGACATGGCCCTGAGTGCAATTTTCTGCACTGACTGCATCGGGGAACTGGTGGTCTCCCCTGACTGTAATCTCCCCCAAACTGGGAACCTGGGGTCCTCGAACTCTGACCCTGTCCGGATCGATAGGAACGATCGGATCTTCTGCTTGTAAACCGGGGAGGTGCACTCGTCACTGACTGACCTGAGTGCCCGGAATATGTCTGCCTTGATCCACCTCTATAATCACCACCCGTGCCCATAGATCTTGCCCGTTTGCCTTGCCCTCTATCAGTGTCGCGATCACCCCTCTGCGGAGGTTGTTGCCCCTCTAAATTTTGAGCATGGGCTTGAATACGGGAAATGTCCATCCCGTCTTGTAATGAGGCTGTTAAACAATCTTTAAATAAATGTGGCCCTAAGCCGCTCACAAACCTGTACACCCGATCTCCCATATCCGCCACCATGGTCGGGGCATACCTAGCCAAGGAGTTAAATTGAAGGCTATACTCCCGGGCGCTCATATTCCCTTGCTTTAGATTCAAAAATCTATCCGCTCTAGCTCGACGGACCTCAGGAGGTAAGTAGTGGCGAATGAAAGCGTCAACAAATTCTTGCCACACGGGAGGAGGCGCATTTTCTTGCCTCGATGCTCTCCAATTATTGTTCCATAAAACTGCCACATCTCGGAGTCTATATGATGCCAACTCCACTGATTCAATCTCAGAAGCATGAATAATCCGCAACGTCCTCAACATTTCATCAATAAAGCCTTGCGGGTCTTCATCCGGCTTGGACCCAAAGAATTCCGGAGGATTGAGGCTCATGAAGTCACGGGCTCTAGTACTAGTTGAACGATCACTTGGGCCCGCATTTTGCCTTTGTGCCTGAGCGGCAACCAATTGTGTCAATAAATTAATAGCCTCGGCTACTTGTTGACCCGAAGCAGCCGGTGGAGGAACTGGAGGAATAGGAGCTGGAACAGAAGCCCCTTCTTGCCCCTCTGTGATAGGAGGAGTAGTGGAGGCATTAGATAAAGCCTCATGATGTGATTCCCCTTCATCTATATTCATAGGCGGCTCTCTTTCTGCCCGCCTCTTTGTCGTAGTCTTGCCCTTCTGGGCGGCTTTAGCTTTTGGCGGCATTTCTGAAATCATAGCACATTCGTTAGGGAGGGGTATATCTTATACACGGCTCTATCGCACGATCTCATATGAAGAAGGATGGTCATTCTTCCTAAATGCCCTGTAGCCTCTTGTTTATTAGCGTGGCGCGCAACACACCATAGACAAGATTCTACTAGACACGGCTCGTAGACACTTCCTAGGACCGACTCGCTCCGATACCACTTTTGTCAAGACCCGAACTACGGGCCGCGACAGGCATCTGGGGCTGACCACCGAACACCGCTCATGCTATTATCTATATGCTCTCATTCATACATATGCTTGTCCAATTTCATAAAAATATCTCATCATTTAAAACATAATCACTTTTATAAACATAAGCTTTTCGGTTAACAAAAAGATATTTATACATACACATACATATACATGGAGACCATGGGACCATACTTCCCACTCATGCGTATCTACGAGCCTCTAATGGAATGCTAGACATATGGACGGGACAGGACCCCGTCGTGCCCAAAATATGAATATACAAATATGTACCAAAAGAATAATCAATAGCACCTCCGGATGATGGAGTGCTCACAACCGCCCATCGGCTCCTAGGGATCGGCCGTCTCCCCGCCTACCGTAGGCATGAACACGCGTCCGAAGAAAGGACGTCAGTACGAACATTGTACTGAGTATGTAAGGCAGGAGTGAAACAAACATAATCTGGAAATCATAAGTCATGAGATGAGGGTATAACCTGTACACTCTTTACATATGAACCAGTTTCATGTACACACATCATACATAAATACATCACATACATTATCATAGCATGCAAGCATCGTCACATCAATCATACATCATCATATCGTTACCCGCGTCCGGGTAACCATCCCATGCAGCCCACTAGTGGTGACATGTCCGCCCTTTTCTCGGTGCGGTGGAATCATAGCAGCTCGCGGTAGCGGTGACATGTCCGGCCAATTAGGCGCGCGGTGGAATCATGTGACATGGCCAATTAGGCGCGGTGGAATCACATTATCACACGTACCATGCATTTCATACACTTGCCATCATTAACATTCAATTCATGGACATATCGTGGCTTATCATAATCTTACCATGATTTAACATCCTTATTTACATATACATATATTACGCTTAAGGGTAGCTATGTTTATGTCGGGGTGACATAAGGTCGTAAACCCCCGGTCATGTTATGAAATGAGCATAAGCATCAGATCTCACCTTGGAGGAATTTACAATTTAAGGTGAGTACATATAAGAGGAAATGCCAATGGATCGTGATCATCATCATTGATCTCGTAAGAACATTATATCGTGGTCTCTAGAGTCTTCATTACATTCATAGCGTATTTCTTATCCAGTCTCGCTACTCATGGACTTAGACTATTCATCTCTAGGAACGTAGAGGATTCAAGAAGGGAGAGGAAAGTCATGCATAAGATTCATGCCTTGGAAGGAAGGGTAACGCCTTACATACCTTTTGTCGTTAACTACTTTATAGCTTGCTCGTCCTCCTTTAACGTCCTCGCCTTTTACCTTCAAGAGAATCCGTATCGTCATTAGCTAGGCAATTATAAAACCACGTCTCTTAAGGCTAAAGAAAATTGGGCAGCGTTTCCTTTGTTTATACTACTTTCCGCCATACTCCATATCAACTTCCGACACTCACAACAGCCATCACAATATCGCTAACAACAATCGTCATTTATTCATATAATTCGTATCTCACAATTTTACCTAAATCCTCCATATTCATGACTAAGGTTCATCATCACATTTTTTCACTTATAATACTTATTCCATGCTCTAAATATCATTTATAACACGTTCACAATCCCCACATGATCATTTTTATGATTCCCCTCAACTACTATTCAACAATGACATTATTCACCCATTTACAATCCATTTTCCATACTCTTTCATAATCTAAGTGTTTCATCTTAACAACGCTTCAAATAACACGTAAAGTTCATGAAACTCACCTCAAATGGTAGAGGAATAAACCTTGAATGATAACACACCTTCTAGCACAAAACCCTATTTCTTGTTTCTTGGAATTCCTTGACTTTGGTAGCTTTAATGGAGTTTCTTTAGCTTGATTCTCTTGGTTTCTTGTTGTTGATCCTTGATTCACTTAGTTTTCTTGTGGATGAAATGTTTAGAAAGTTCTAGAGGTGTGGAGAGGTTGAAGTCGTGTATGGGAAATGAAATAAATGAAGTGGACTTCACTTTTAAAGACTTGAGAGGTTCAGCCGAGTGGGACTTCCACGGACAGCTTCACGGTCCGTGGAACCCTTTGTTGGTCGTGGAACTGGTCGTGGTTCATGACCAGCCAGCCACTCTTTCTGCTGGCTGTTCCACGGACACATCCACGGGCCGTGGAACATAGTGCTGTCCGTGGAACATGGCCGTGGAACTCACAGTTCCACCGGAATTGTTCCCGTCATTTCGTTTGATCTCCAATCCTTATGGAACCTTCTTCGCACTTGTTTATCACTTTATTATCGATCTAAGGGACGTCATAACTCTTCTCCACAACATCCTTAAGGTATCACTAACCCCATACTCATGGTTTCCATCCAACACACTAACTTATAACTCGATTCCCTTAACGACTTTCTTGCTTCAACTTGGATGCCTTTGGAATCTTGATTAGGACTGTCAATTTCTACTTCTTGCTTATCCAACCTCGTATACGTCATGTCCTTCGCGAGTCTACGTACTTATATACTAAGGGGAAATTTCTGAGGTGTAACATTTCCAGAGTTGTACCTGTAGATGATGTTCAGCTTACCGAGCAATTATCTTACAAGAGGTCCCCATTACTATCCTAGATAGGCAGGTACGGAGATTGAGGACTAAGGATGTAGCTTTCGTCAAAGTTCTCTGGAGAAACAGTAATAATGAAGAAATGACTTGGGAAGCTGAAGAAGATATGAGGTTCAGGTATGCATACTTTTTTCCACTCCCAAAAGGAGATTAAGACAGAGGCACCATTATCTTCAGCTGCGTAATGTTTTATTTTTATGATTTCTTAGCCGTGTGGGGCCGTTATTATTATTGTTGTTATAGCCCTGTGAGGCGTTGTATATTTTGGGTTGTTGTGACAGGATGGTAGTAGTATATTTACAGGAGAAACTCTACCAAAATTTTTGTAAGACCCCCAAGAGTCTAACATTCGAGGACGAATGTCCCTAAGTGGGAAGAATGTTACACCTTAGAAAAATTTCGTGTTGCTTGCATCATAAGTAAACTAACATCAGCCCAAAAATGGGCATGAAGCCCTTATAGATTTAATAAAGATATCTAACAAATTCCAAGTATGTACCTTGAGGTTTTGGAGTTAAATGAATTGGTGGAAGCAAGTTCGTGGAAGACTAGAATTGGTGTCATATCTTTTTTTGAAGGTTTTGCATCGCTTGTGCTATACATTGTTTAGAATTAGCTTGGCAGGGAGTTATATGGCTACTTATATGGGTTATGATAGGTTACATAAGCGTTAAGGAGGTACCATAAGGATTGGAGGTCAAACGAATCGAAAAGAACGCATTTTTGCGAAAAGTGGGGATTTTGGGCAGTTTGCGGCTGCATACTGAGTTTGCTGTGTAGCATACTGGCAGCAAACTCCCATTTTTGAGGGACCTTACTACCCAGCACCACCACATGTTGTTGTTGGAGCATGCGACCGCAAGTCCAACTTGCTGGGCCGCATCTCCACCGCAACATGAAGCGATGGGGCGGTTTTAAACTATTTTTAAGCTCTAAAAGGTCCCATTTTTCATATACAATTTCCACACTTCTCTCTCCATATTATAAGTGTGTTCTTGAAGTTTATCCACCATTGCAAAACCTTCCAAACCATCACAAAAGAAGATCATACTCCAAAACCCCAAGCTAACCAATGGAAAATGATAGTTCATGCTTCTACTTAATGTTGTGTGAATTTGGTCTTGGAAGAAGTTGAGTGAGGTGAAGAACTTCTAGTGTAAGGTATGTTCTTCATCTCATTTCTTATGATTGAGTTGCCTTGAAGGTTTAGCAAGCCTTAAAAAGGAAGAGAATTTTAGTAGAGAGGTCACAAGGTATCAAGTTGAAGATGATAGCGATGGGTCGAGTTTGAAATGGAAATTTTGATTGAATTAGGTTTAATTTGAATGAAATGTATAGATTAGGGTATTTTTGATGTTGCTATTGTTGTTTGGGAGTTGTTTTGGAATTTGGTGGAAGTAGATGAAATAGGGAAAATGCTACCCAATTTTCGTTAGCTCACTAATTACTCTAGTTTGACCCTATGAGAGTTTTCAAGGCTTAAATCTAGTATGAATCATCTTGAATGTAGATTTACAAGCTTGGGAGGATAAGCGTTAAGTACATAAGGAGACAGCAAGGTATGTAAGGCTGTCCCTCTCTTTCTTATGGCATAATCTCACTGATACAACCCATACAAATGATATCCCTATTGACTCCATTCCTAGAAATGCTAGAAGCTTATGTTCTTGATTCTCTTATGATATTATTGATCCTATTCTCATGTTTATTGATATTTATCTCATCTTACGATTATTGTTCCTTCAAGGTGAGATATGTTCATGATGATAGTTCCATAGTGACAATCGGAGGTTTACCGACCTTACGTCACTCCGATAGAGTTATAGCTTATATCTGGGCTCTCATGCATTCTTTATATATATATATATATATATATACCGAACTGTGCTATAGTTGGCCAGGCGTGTGCACGTAGATGTGCACACCACTGCAGTGGGCAGGTTATGATGTTAGCCCGAACGGGGGATGATGATGATATTATGATAACACCAAGCCTCTATGACCGGGTGCGGTATTATATATGTATGTATAAAAAAAATATTAAAAATCAAGCATGCATGACATCTGCCTTAAGGGGCATTCAGAGGTACAGGTTGATTTCCTTTATCTTATGTTATCTTTATACATTCATTATGTTGTTACTCATTCCTTACATACTCCGTACATTATTCATACTGATGTCTTTTTATTTGTGGATGCTGCGTTCATGCCCGCAGGTAGACAGGAAGATGGACCAGGCTCCTAGGCTACTTCATCAACGATTGTGTGAGCGCTCCTCTTGTTTCGGAGCTGCGGTTCGGCTGGTACTATTCTTTTGGGTATATATGGGCATGGCGGGGTCTTGTCCCATCCTTATGATGTTATGCATTCCATGTAGAGGCTCGTAGACAGATGTGTATAGCTAGATGTTCTATGACCTATTCAGTCCACATTTTGTTATATCATTTTGGTCGCCTTGTCGGCTTGTATATATGGGCATAGTTTTGATGGCGAACATATATATATATATATATATATATATATATATATGCACATATCTCTTGGACTCGTGTCCCCTTGCGATTGTGATATTATGAGTTAGCTTTGTGGCCCACTTAGATATGGTTAGGAAATGCATGTCATGAAGTGCTCAGTAGGTTAGCTCAGGGTGCCCGTCATGGCCCTCTGGTTGGGTCGTGATATGGAGCTTGACCTAGGGTAGAAATGGAGGATAGAGACCAAGACCCTTGCTTTGGTAAGTCCTAACTCCTTCATTCGACTTTATATCGTTCTCTAGGAAGTTTTAATAGCAGTTTCCTTGTTGGGGAAGAAGACTGTGGCTACACACTCCACGAAACCTAAACTCTTTTTCATACTATTCCTAAATGAGCCTGGTGGGGGCTTGTATTATGATTGATTCATGATTAAATATGTTCCATAAATATTGGGCAAACTAGTTTATTGTTTCAAAATTCTGATTTCACCCTTTTATGCCTAAAAGTCTCAAATTAGGAGGTGGGTAGTCTAAAGATCAAATATTTATTGACTAAATGTGAGTATTTATGACTCATATGTGTGTATATGATACATGTTGAATAGATTGGAAACCATTCGGAGATTTGGCAAAGAAACGAGGAGGCTTTGGGATGCTTAGCTTCAATTCCAGGCATGTTGAGACTGGAAACCCTATTTGTGAGTGTGTTGGTCTAGAATGAATCTAATAAGAGGGTCACGGGAAATTAGAGGGGGGTTTTGATACTCGTGAGGTGACAAGCACCAGTATTGGATATCGGTAATCATATTATGGGTATTTGCGCAATTTAAATTGTATAGCTGATCAGAATGCCATACTTTAGGCACTAGCTGATAGAATAGTATGACCCTGTGGATCTGTGAGTGGGGTTCGATGCTCGTACTTTATGTCCCTTATTATTGTAGCATGTCTTTTCTGTTATGTGCTTATCACTCATATACTGTCACGACCTAATTTCACTAAGTCGTGCAGACACTTACCCTTCCCACCTCGGTAGGCGAACCCTTACCCCAACATTCACAGTATTATAGAAATAGCGAAAGAAAGTAAGATAACGTAAGTTAAGCAAATTTAATATAAGTAAGTGCGGAAGTAAGTGAAATCCACCCCAGTATCTTGTCTGGTCATACAAGAGCATCTAAACAAAAATACTACCAGTCTGAATACTGATAATGATACATTAGTCTCAAATCATGTATCAGAATGAAAAGTAAAACATAAGTAGTAGGAAAAGTCTTCGAACAGCGAAACGTCGTCATGCTCACCCTGAATAGACTCGAATCAGCAACGTCGAACTATCAACCACGAGGGGTAGAAGTGGATCCAACCGAGTACTCTGCATTCATAGAAGAATGCAGCAAGTGTAGGTCAGTACAAACAACACGTACTGGTAGGTATCATAGGTCGAGTACAACTAGCTAACGTATATAAATACAACAAAGCAAGATAAACACATAAAACAACAAGGTAAAAGTCAATATGAATAAATAACCACGGTAGAAGTCATCACGTATGTTATAGCATCTAAACCTAACTGTGCCATGTCTCAGTATAACCAATCCGAACTAGTATATTACAATCATATCACAACCATATCACAGAAAATAAAGAGGTACAATACAATGCAATAATGTATGAATGATGAATGCAATGCATATGCACTGTACACATGTAATCCGGTGATGGAACATCACATCTCGGTAGCACAACCCATGGGGGACCCACGAAATCCATGTACTAGCCACTCCGCACACAGCCCAGAGATGACTCCATATCCAACCAATACGCCTCATATCGGTCATTTCGCACACAGCCCAGAGATGACTTGATATACACTAAGTCTCAGAATAGTACCGGCCACTCCGGACACAGCCCAAAGATGACTCGTATCAAATGTGTCTCAAGGCATCTGTATTTCCTTCTCACTTTCCATCCTTAGTACCATAACAAGGAAATATCAATGTATCATTGAAATGAGCATGAATATGATGCAATGTAATATCAAATAACTAATTTAATCCTAAATAGTACTACACATGGCACACAAGTAATATCCAAAATAAGGTTACACAATAAGCCACAGTGGAATCACAGTTCTCATCTCAATATCAAATCAAAGTAAGGTACCATAATAACACAATCATGATATATCAGTAATTACTAATATCTAATGTCTCAACATGGTAACAAGTAAATAAGTAAATAGAACAAGATAAGTTAACAACACAACAGGGTGGCTAGCCCCCAAATCATTCAACAAGGCCCAACTTAACGCAATATCCAACCCAACTTCATACCCGAAGGCTTACATGAATTTTCCAATAATATCATCTAAATATGTGCTTCACTAATCGAAGTCTTACCATAAGGTAAATCGTATCCTACCTGGAAAGCCGAATAGCAAAGTCTCTAATAGTTAAACCTTAGTCTTTCCCTTCCTTTGAGTCTCATGATAATAGAAGTCTAATCATATCCAAATTATGATATTAAAATCAAGAAGAAATATCATTCAACCCTTACTTCTATCAAGACCCAAATCCCAACCTGTGGAATGGGATTTATGAACTAAAAAGATGAAATTAAGAATCTATAGATCTCAACATGAAATTAATGTTCTAGGTGATCAATTCCTATCAATTATAAGCTAGAAGAACTAACAAATCACTTAAATTCGAATTCTAGGTAAAAACCCCAAATTTGGGTATGAACCCTAACTTCCAATTTCATAAATTACACACTAATAATGAATAAATCATGAAATTACAGACTCTAATCATCAATCCCATGCTTAAAGGAGCTAACCCAATCAGTAATTGGAGAGTTAATAGCCGAGAATGAAGAACCCACAAAACCCTCTTTTAATCCACCAATTCTTAAGGAAACTAGCATGTTTAATGGATTCCTAAGGTGATTAATGTAACATGAAATGGAAAGGAAGGTGAAAGAACTTACCACAATGATTTTCTATGAAGAAGAACCTTGAATACTCCCAAAAATATGTAAAGTCAGAATGGTATTGAATGAACAACTTAGAGCTTTTAATACACATTTAATGAATCTAACTGCCCGTCACCCATACCTGCGGTCCATTAGCCGCTCCAGGGATCCCGGTTTCGCGATCCCTTGACCGCTTATGCCATCCTGCCAAAAATACACAAGGACAATGTAGCGACAGGGCCACCGCTACAGCGGTACCGCTGCCGCTTAAGCAGTGCACCAGACACCAGAAAATTACACAAGTTTCACTAATTCAACCCGAAATCCCGACTATCACCCAAGACCATCTGCTCCCAAAACGTATATGTAGACATATATAAAAACACGCTACGAACGTAGTCGTGGGCTCAGAATTCCCAACGAAGGTCTCGTTGACCGATTCAACCCCCGATACCTCAAAACTACTTTTCCAACTCAAGTCCCAAAATGCACCCGAGTGCATTAAGAACCGAACTGAATATACACACGAGTTCTAAACGATCATACGGACCTCTCGGAGTCAACAGATTCCCAAAAAAGTTCCATTTGCCAAAAATTCAACTTTGAGTCAACTCTTTTTCGCTTTAAGACTAAATTTCCCATAAAGTTACCCAAATTATATCTAAAGACCTCGAACAGTGTGTCAATGGTCCCCTTAGGTCAAATGTGAGCTAAGCAATCTCGCGAAAGGGTCAAAAGCACCGAAAAGGGAATAGCGATCAAACAAGTCGCTACATATATCATCGTTGAAATGAACAAAAAGTAAAAAGGTGAAGCCTTTAGGTTGTTGAGAACTTAAGGTTAGATTTCATGCTTGTATACTTGCTCTTGACTTAATGCATGCCATATTCATACTTTACATCTATTTGATGCATACTTTTGAGGATATGATTATGAGTCTGAGGGGATCTTATTCGGTTGTTATGATATTTCTCGATAATTCCTGTCTTTGTTGTTTTCTTCCCGACTTTTAATAAGTGTAGTTAGCTTGTGAGAAGCGAATCGTTCGATGCGTTTGGCACAATTCTAGCAATGAGTTTTAGTCAAAAATTCTTATACGCTTAAAGTTGTCGGCTTATTTCGTACTTCTTTCGGAAATACCACGTGATCGGGTAAGTTCGTAATGTGTACTCGGAATAATGTCCCTTATTGAATCAATTCTGGAAAGTATCATTTATGTCGCAAATATCGTTAATTGGGAGATTAGATCTCATAAGGTTAAGTGGCCAAGACTCGCAAAGGCAAGAATGGTCGGGCAGCGGCGCATACGTTGCGGGGAATAAAGATCCCACCCCTGCGAACCTAAGCCAAAATGCTAAGTGTGCAGGCGCGAGCAGACCGCCTGCCGCGGCGAGTCCGCACCAGCGAGAAGGAATGTACAGAAGCGCAAATAGCAGAACAGACCTAGATATAAATATCTCACTTCATCTTAACTTATTCCATTTTTGCATTTTGGATTGGGAGCTTGACCTAGGGCTTCAATAGAGGATAGAGAACAAGACCCTTGCTTTGGTAAGTCCTAAACTCTGTCATTCGACTTTATATCATTCTCTAGGAAGTTTTAATAGTAGTTTCCTTGTTGGGGAAGAAGACTGTGGCTACACACTCCATGAAGCCTAAACTCTTTTTCATAATTTTCCTAAATGAGCCTGGTGGGGGGTTGTATTATGATTGATTCATGATTAAATATGTTCCATAAATATTGGGCAAACTAGTTTATTATTTCAAAATTCTGATTTCACCCTTCTATGCCTTAAAGTCTCAAATTAGGAGGCGGGTAGTCTAAAGATCAAATATTTATTGACTAAATGTGAGTATTTATGACTCATATGTGCGTATATGATACATATTGAACAGATTGGAAACCATTCAGAGATTTGAAAAAGAAACGAGGAGGCTTTGGGATGCTTAGCTTCAATTCCAGGCATGTTGAGACTGGAAACCCTATTTGTGAGTGTGTTTTTCTCGAATGAATCTAATAAGAGGGTCACAGGAAATTAGAGGGGGGTTTTGATACTCATGAGGTGACGAGCACCAGTATCGGATATCGGTCATCATATTATGGATATTTGCGCAATTTCAATTATATAGTTTGTCTGAATGCCATGTTTTGGGCACTAGCTGATAGAATAGTATGATCCTATGGATCTGTGGGTGGGGTCCGATGCCCGTACTTTATGTCCCTTATTATTATTGCCTGTCTTGTCTGTTGTGTTCATATCACTTATATATCCTCGTTGAAATTAGAATAAATTAAAAAGATAAAGCCTTTAGGTTGTTAAGAACTTAAAAGTGGATTTCAAGCTTGTATACTTGGTTTTGACTTGATGCATGCCATGTTCATACTTTACATGTTTTTCATACATACTTTTGAGGATATAATAGTCTGTCTGAGAGGATCATGTTCCGGATGAGTGATGATTATTTAGCACGTTTTGTTGGCATTTGATATCGTTTGGCTAAGAGACAGGTTATTGAGATTTGATGTGTTGAGACCGTGATCTGATGATTTAGTGGAACCGTGATATATGGGCCTCATGCACCCCCCATGGGTCACGATTCTTTAACATTCGAACGTGTGCATATCGACGAGTGGAATAAAGGCCTTGCATTGCATTACATTACACTTGCATTGCATTTATTCTGCATTTATGTTGTTTTGTGGTGAATTACTAGTATTGATGTAACGACCCGTTCGGTCGTTATAGTCTTTATGACCCATTTATCCCTATTGAACCTTTCTCGAGCCCTATGAGTATGATTGTAACCTACGGGGATGGGTGGCATGATTCCCAAGGTCATCGACTGAGTTCTAGTGTGACCTTTAAAAATTTGAACCTTTAAGTGAAAAGCGTTTGACCAATTATTGACTTCTGGGTAAATTGACCTTTTTCAAAAATCTGTGGATTCCGATAGGTTTGGATGATCGTTTATGACTTAGTGGGATGCTTGGTTCAATTCCCAATGCATTTGAGAGCGTTTTGGGAGTTGGGTTGGAAAGTTGACTTTAGGCCATTGGGGGTTGACTTGGTCAAATAGACCTCCGTATGAAAATTCAAGGCCACGGATGAGTTCGTAGCGTGTTTTTATACATGTTTGCATATTTGTTTTGTATATGTGGGGCCTCGGGTGACAGTCGAATCTCGGGTTGAGATTGGTTAAAACCAAAACTTTCTGATATCTGGTGTATCTGCTGCAGTAGCACCAGAAACCGTCGTGGTGGTCCCACTATAGCGATGGACCAATGACCATAGCAGACCTTGTGTTTTGGTGACTAGCTCGCGCTAGCGGTATCGTTGTAGCTATAGTAGCCTGTGGATTTTTGTGATGACTGCTATAGCAGGCCATGTGTGTGGCATAGCGCGTGCACCGCAACGGTTCTTGTGGTTGCCATAGCCATCAACGGGCAGATTTTAATCTTCTCTCTTTAGTTGAAATCCCAAAACAGTTACCACTTCATTACTTCATTTCTTTAACATCTTGGGGCGAATTTGAGAGCATTTGTTAAATCTTGGGAATTTCGAGTTAATGCGTTGTAGATAGCCTAACGTAAGGTTAAGGTAAACATGAAGTCTTTGTGAAGTCAAGGGGAGTATTTGATAGCTTTAAGTGCGTACTACAAGATTTTGAAGTCGCATGACTCGGATGAGCTAAATTCGTCAGAAGGAAGTAAAATGTCAGTTGTGTTTGGGAAGGTTTAGCATCAATCAAGCTAATGTTTATTTAGAAATGTCTTAAGGAGGAGCTATAGGGCTCCTTATATGGTTCATGAAGTGTTACATAAGTGCCAAGAAGGTTCCACAAGGATTGGAAGTCAAACGAATAGACGAGAGCAAATTTTGGAAAAAAATGGGGATTTCACGGCCACTTATATGGACCGTATAATTTTATACGGCCCGTATAATGGTCCGTATAACCATTCCAGAAAGGAGAAATCCCCGGTGGGTTTATACGATCACTTATACGGACTGTATAAGTGGCCGTATAATCGGGTCGGGTCAAATTTTTCTCTTTTTATATATGGATGACCCTTGTTCATTTAATTCAATTCTCCAAGTCTTGAAAGCTCTAGAACATTCCCCCTACCATATTAACATAAACCCAAGAGAAATCAAAGATTAAATAGCATGAATCAAGAAAACCAAGTGTGGGGAGATTCATTAGGGTTTGTGAAGCTCAAGATTTCTTTTGGTGTTGATGTTGGAGTTTCATTCAAGTGAAATACATCAATCCAAAGTCCATCCTTATGCAATAAAAGGTGAGTTTTACATCGAATTCATGTTATTGAGGGTGTTTGATTGTTGAATAACTTGTATGAGAGAAGAAAGTAGGAGATGAAGCTCAAAGATAGATTTAATGATATTTTTGAGTACTAAATTAACTTGAGTCATGATTCTTAGTATGCTATGAGTATAATATTGTTGTGGGTGGTACTAATGATGTTGAGGAAGTATTGTATGTAAGTGAATATGGTGTTGTGTTGTAGTTATGGTTATGAATGACTTTAAAAAGGAGTTTTGAGGATTAAACAATGTTTAACTTGAAAGAAGCCTCTTGATTATGATATTATGGATGTTGCTATTGATGTTTGGCTGTTGTTTATTATATGGAGAAAGTTGATGAAATGAAGGAAATGCTGCCCAAATTCCGTTAGCCCTTAGTTGCTTTAGTTTAAACTTAATCATGCTTTCAATGACCTAACCTTAGTACGAATTCTCTTGGATGTAGAGTCGCGAGCTTGACAGGAGAACGTTTAGTCATTAAGGAGATGTGAAGGTATGTTAAGGCTAGTCCCGTTCTTTCAAAGACATGATTCCTATGTTATGATTCTATCGATATTTTCTATAACTTCCTTATGCCCAAAAGTTAGAAGTTCATGATTTTAAAAGCTTCTTATGATTCCAATGTTGAGATGTTTTCTATGATGTACATGATGATGATGATTTTAGTGCTAGAAATTCCAAAGCTTATGGTTGAAAAGCTATTATGAGATGGTTGAGCTTATCGCATGATTTTTCTTGATTTCACTTATTGTTATGATCTCACCTTATGTTACTTGTTCTTTTGAGATGAGATGTAGTGATGATGATCATTCCATAATGTAAATAGAAGGTCACCGGCCTTACGTTACTCCGATAGAGTTGTAGCTTTTAATTGGCTCTCATGCATGCTTATTTTTATGTATGATTACACCGGGCCAAATTGGCCTGGCAGGCACCACTACGGTGGACGTAGTGGGCGGCTTATGAATAATGATGATAACGCCGTGCCTTTATGGCACGGACAGACACCACTAGTGGGCGGCATAAGATGGTTAACCCCGACACGGGACGCTCGAACGCGGGCTAATGATGATTACCTTTGTTCCTATATGGTCGGGCAGTTTATATATATATATATATATACATGTTATGACGAAGTTTTAAAAGTAAAAGTTAGCATGCATGGTTTCGCCTCGAGAGACGTTATTCCTATTATTCATGCCTTACATAATGCACCCATACGTACCCTATCTTATACGAGCAAGATATTAAAAATAAACAGAAATAATAATTTAATGGAGTCCAGTGAATATGGCGCACGAAGGCCGATAAGGCCGTCACCAAAACATAAATAAGCTCTAAACGTACGCAAACTCACAAAGCATATACAGAACCCACACTATATGTCTACAGACCTCTACCGCCAACCAAAAGCATAATCACATGACGGGACGGGGCCCCGTCGTACCCGAATAAATATGTACATATAAAACGAAAGGTCTATACCAAAATAGGGGCTCGGACAAAGGAGCACTTCAACGGTGAGCGAGATAGCCTAGGCGAGCGGGTCAACAAATCAAACGTATGTGCACTGCGTGGCACGAAGCGCGACCCCGAAGAAAAGGGGTCGGTACGGAAAATGTCGAATATGTAAAGCGAGAGAACATAATATATAAAATCAAAATCGAACGAGAATGTGCGGAGGAAGCATATGATACATAGAGGTCAAAATGCATATCAAAGACATAAATGATACATGAGAAAACATATGCCAAGGCCGGCCCCGCTATGGGACTCGGTGAACGAACATAGGCGCTCCTTCGTCCCGCGCCAACACATCATACTTCGAAGTAGGGAATATCTCCAAACAAATCGTAACATACCAAGTGGCCACATCACATCACACCATCGGATATCGGAATATATGTACATGGCACAACATACTTCGGACCCGTGTACATGTCATACTGCCCCCTCACACCGAGGCACGGCGAACAATGCGAGAGGAAAGCGCTTGATAACAAATCCTGGCCGGGCTCGGTGAAGGAAGCATTGAGGCATCCACGAGTGGAGTAGTGAGAAACTAATGCAATAAAAATAACAAATATATATCCGGAGACTCAATGAGGCATATCGGGTGACGAAGCAAATCGGTGAAACCGGACGAAGTCATAATAAGTAAATTCCGGATGTCATAACGAGTTACGAGGACATAAATCCTTCTAAGATCGTTTCCAAGATTCGGGACAATTTATAAGACTTAGCGGAGTATTCAAAACAATTTTTAGATAATAGATAGCGAGTAGTTAAAACGTTTCTTTTAAAGTCGTTCGAAGTCAAGTCATAAGCACCGAAGGGTAAAATCGGAAATAGTGGACCCACCTCGGCCAATTGAGGTGGCGGACGTAAATTACGTATGTTAAACTTCATAACGTCATTAGTAAAGGTTTTAAGGTAATCGGATTCCATTAGTACGGGTTCTAGGGATCTAATAACATTCCTAACCATTTACAACCTTATAAGTTCAATTCTACTGAAGGAAAAGAGTTAAATTCGAACGTAGATTCCGAGGAGTAGGATTATCCCCGAGGTCCAAAGTCAAGCCTAATACACCTAAGACGTGCCAAGGAAAGAATAGGGGTAGCTTTACATACCTTTCGCGCTTGCTAAGCTCGTCGAAACTCCAGTCCCGTTTCGTCAGAAATCTGCAAATGGTCATCTTTACCAATTACTATTCATGCAAGTTGATATTTCAATCTTTAGTTTTTATTTGGCTACCGAAATTTCGGCAGCACTTCCCCTATAAATACGACACCCCGAGAATTTATCTCGGCTCAAATTCCAACAACAACCAAACCAATATCATCAATTCACAACAAAATCGCAAACTAACATGAATGGTCTTCTTTTTACATAAAGCGACAACCTCCAAACTAACATCACGTTTCAAACCAATTTCAATGTTTACATATTCATTTGCTTACCAAGATCATCCCAACATCATTTAAAGGCATTACAAGTAGTTTCACATATTATTCGTAAAATATATAAACTTTCCACCGAAACCATAACTCATCCGAAACTTCCATTCTTCGACGAATATATTCATAACACATTATCATCTCTATTCGTTAACCAATTCATGAGCATCCCACAATACATTTCCAATAGTACATCACAACGCATTTTCTACGTACTAATTCATTTCCAACAACCACAATCTATACTTAACAACTTCATTACCTTAATATCATAAAATTACACTAATACGACATAATTCTCTACATATCATTTTCTTGGAATCTCAACCCATACATGCTCCATTTACATAATAACGATTACGACAACGCAACTAGCATGCCAAACAAAATAAATCCATCACTATTCTATTGGCACATACCACACGGCTACATGCCATACTTCAACTACATTCCGTTTTCATTCAATCTTCATTTCCAATGTGAATTCCATAACAACTACAACCATAATACAACACAAAATTCAACATAACTACACCACACTCTAAAGCATCCATACGGCCATATGCACACATGCATGCCAACCTTGCAATCTTCCATATTTCCATGTATTCTACTTATCTACATATACTACAACACAAACCAACCTTCATAACATATAAAGAAAGGATGAATTCTTACCTTGTTCTTCAAACTTCTTCACCTTCTCAAGTTGTCCCAACGCCAAAACCAAAGCTTATTCTTCCAAACCAATTGCACTAGGTTGTTAAAGGACCTTGAATTGATATGGGAATCACAAGAAAATAATTTTGGGATCAAGATTTTTAGGAGTTGGTTTTCCACCTTCTTGGCCGAATGGCTCTTATGTTGTTGCTCTCAATTTTTTTTTTTCTTGTTTTCTCCTTTCTTCAATTGTCTTGAAAACTCTAGAAAAATCAACAAGTCTTGCTCCTTATATATTTAATTTGGCACATGACCATGTCACATGGTCACTTATTAATTTGGGCCATATTTAAGGCCATGGCCGGCCACCTTCTCCTCTTGGGCCTTAGTTTCTCCAATTTTTTTCACTTGGTTCCTTAGGCCCAATTGACGATGGGTCGTTTTCGGAAATTCACGGGACTAATTTCCAAGTTTCCAATTTTGCCCTTACGCTTCTTTAATATTTTCATGTCAATATTTCCTTAAAAATCACATGCACATTAAGTAATGTCCACTTAAAGCCTTATTCTTAACATTCCATATTATTTCCAATTTTTTCCGAATACGCACGAAATGCGAGGTATAACATCCTCCCCCCCTTTAGAACATTCGTCCCCGAATGTTAAACTAACCATATAGGGGTGTATAAATAATTCAGGGAGGAATTCCTTTCTTCGTACTCAGTTTCTTTCAATCCCCAAAGATCGTTGTGCCATTTTCTCCTTTACCGACTTATTGGCCTTAGTCCACTTGACCTTTTTCGGGTTTCCAGTCACTTCAGATATTCTAATTTCCTTTGGGTTATCCCTCACTGCCCATTCGACTCTCATATCTATACTTGCGAAAATTTTTGTTCACTTCCCAGGGGGTCACCCATCCCAGAATTGCTCTGGCCTTAGCACGCTTAACCTCGGGACTTTAGCAAATTTTGGTGCATCCATGCTGATATGATCGCATCTATTACCCCGTACGAGCTGGTCACGTGGTTTAAGGCGGGTCGGGACCTTAACGGAATTTCGGAAGATTCTCGTAGTGGGTCCTACTCGATTCAGGGAGGGTCTTTTCATTTCCTGATTATACCTTTTTCGTATTGGCTTTCTAAGTCGGCACTATTCACCTTTTCATTACATAGACAACTACACTAGCGGTTCTATCCGGGCGGGTACTACCCCAATTCTATTAACGACTCGGAGAAGAAAATATATCACAAAATAGAATCTAAACCGGTCGATACAAATATATTTCGAGAAAGGAATGATAATGTACCTGCATCTGCATTTGGTGGCGTCTCCGAATCCTGTCGACCAGTCAGAGCATAAATGCGGTTCGAAGGACCGCCGGAACTGGAAGCTCCGCCACGGCCCCTACCGCGGCCTGCGCGACCTCTCGTACATCTGCTCCGCGGGCGTCCGGCTACGGAAGGAGACGATGAACCCGCGGCCGACCCCGTGGGGCTGAGCCATACCACCCGGACCGCCCCGATACGGACACTCTCTCACCGTATGGCCTTGACGGCCGCACCCAAAACAGGCACCTGTAGCACGATAGCACTCTCCAGGGTGGTGCCTCCCACAATGCGAGCACTGAGGTCTGGGTGGTCTCGCCTGACTAAAACCTCCATCCACCTGTGAACCAGCCGGCCTGGAGCTCTGACCTACTTCCGAATACCCCGCATTACCTGACTTCCAGCCTGAGAACTGCGGGGGTGTGCTTCGGGCTGGCTGGGAAGAACGCCTGGTACCTCGCCGCTGAGACGGCCCGCTCTGAGACTCTCCGGTATATCCAGCCGATCTGGCCCTTTTGGGCTGGGTCTCGTCGTGATCTCCATCAGGCTGACGCCCCTTATGTCGTTCTTCCATGCCCTGGGCGTACGCCTGTACGCGGGCAATGTCCATACCCGGCGGCGACCACGGCTAAGCAATTATCAATCATATACTTATCCAAACCCCTAATAAAATGGTGCATCCTGTCGTCCATACTGGCTACCAAAGTAGGTGCATACCGAGCCAGAGAGTCGAACTCCAAACTATACTCCCTGACACTGCGGCCTCGCTGCCTGAGTGATAAAAATCTGTCCAATCTGGCCCTCCGTAGCTCTGGTGGTAGAAAATGTCTCATAAAAGCCTCCGTGAACTCGTCCCACACAGCAGGAGGGGCTCCTCTACCCCTAGATAATTCCCAGGACTCGAACCAGTTGGCCGCGACTTCATGCAATGCAGCGTACGAGGCCAACTCAACTGACTCCGTCGGAGAGGCCTTAATCAGCCGTAAGGTGCGCTGCATCTCCCTAATGAACTCATGGGGGTCTTCTTCAGGCTTTGTCCCAAAGAACTCCGGAGGATTACAGGTCAAAAACTCACGGGCCCTCGACCGCTGGCCCGTGTGCCGATCACCCCCCGACTCACGCCGCTGCTCCCCGAGCCGCCACCCACCTAGTCAATAAGCGCACCGCCTCTCTCATAGCTCGTCCCCCGCCCCCGGCCGTGGGGCTAGAGGCCGAGGTGCCGGGGCTCCCGGCCGGCGGGGAAGCCGCCCCTCGATCCGTACCCGGTGCTACTCGATCCCCTGCGGTGAGGTGGCGTCGCCGAGCTGGCTGTCGGAGGCACAGTCTCCAGCTCGGGCTGAGTACGGGCCCTGGTGACTCTGCGGGCCTGACTAGTCTCACCGGGTGCCGTGGACTTGCCCTTCTGGGCTGCCGTCGCTTTTCTCGGAGGCATAGCTGAAAAGACAACATTTCGATTCGTTAGAAGGGAATCATCCTACTAATACAGTTCTACCGCACGATCTAAGACAGAAAAGAAGGGTAATTTCCTAAATGTCCTGTAGCCTCCTGCTTATAGATGTGGTGCACGACACACCGATAAACAGGACTCTACTAGACACGGTCTGTAGACATTCCGAGGACCTAACCGCTCTGATACCACTTTTGTCACGACCCAACTCCGTAGGCCGCGACTCGTGCCCTAACTGGGCACCCATACGTACCCTATCTTATACGAGCAAGATATTAAAAATAAACAGAAATAATAATTTAATGGAGTCCAGTGAATATGGCGCACGAAGGCCGATAAGGCCGTCACCAAAACATAAATAAGCTCTAAACGTACGCAAACTCACAAAGCATATACAGAACCCACACTATATGTCTACAGACCTCTACTGAACCAAAAGCATAATCACATGACGGGACAGGGCCCCGTCGTACCCAGAATAAATATGTACATATAAAACAGAAAGGTCTATACCAAAATAGGGGCTCCGGACAAAGGAGCACTTCAACAGCTGAGCAGATAGCCTAGGCGAGCGGGTCAACAAATCAAACGTCTGTACCTGCGTGGCACGAAGCGCAGCCCCCGAAGAAAGGGGGTCAGTACGGAAAATGTACTGAATATGTAAAGCAGAGAACATAATATATAAAATCAAAATCAGAACAGAATGTGCGGAGGAAGCATATGATACATAGAGAGTCAAAATGCATATCAAAGACATAAATGATACATGCAGAAAACATATGCCAAGGCCGGCCCCGCTATGGGACTCGGTGAACAGAACATAGGCGCTCCCTTCTGTCCCGCGCCAACACATCATACTTCAGAGTAGGGAATATCTCCAAACAAATCGTAACATACCAAGTGGCCACATCACATCACACCATCAGATATCAGAATATATGTACATGGCACAACATACTTCGGACCCATGTACATGTCATACCTGCCCCCTCACACCGAGGCACGGCGAACAATGCAGAGGAAAGCGCTTGATAACAAATCCTGGCCCGGGCTCAGTGAAGGAAGCATTGAGGCATCCACGAGTGGAGTAGTGAGAAACTAATGCAATAAAAATAACAAATATATATCCAGAGACTCAATGAGGCATATCGGGTGACGAAGCAAATCAGTGAAACCGGACGAAGTCATAATAAGTAAATTCCGGATGTCATAACGAGTTACGAGGACATAAATCCTTCTAAGATCGTTTCCAAGATTCAGGACAATTTATAAGACTTAGCGGAGTATTCAAAACAATTTTTAGATAATAGATAGCAGAGTAGTTAAAACGTTTCTTTTAAAGTCGTTCGAAGTCAAGTCATAAGCACCGAAGGGTAAAATCGGAAATAGTGGACCCACCTCGGCCAATTGAGGTGGCGGACGTAAATTACGTATGTTAAACTTCATAACGTCATTAGTAAAGGTTTTAAGGTAATCGGATTCCATTAGTACGGGTTCTAGGGATCTAATAACATTCCTAACCATTTACAACCTTATAAGTTCAATTCTACTGAAGGAAAAAGAGTTAAATTCGAACGTAGATTCCGAGGAGTAGGATTATCCCCGAGGTCCAAAGTCAAGCCTAATACACCTAAGACGTGCCAAGGAAAGAATAGGGGTAGCTTTACATACCTTTCGCGCTTGCTAAGCTCGTCGAAACTCCTTCCCGTTTCGTCGGAAATCTGCAAATGGTCATCTTTACCAATTACTATTCATGCAAGTTGATATTTCAATCTTTAGTTTTTATTTGGCTACCGAAATTTCGGCAGCACTTCCCCTATAAATACGACACCCCGAGAATTTATCTCGGCTCAAATTCCAACAACAACCAAACCAATATCATCAATTCACAACAAAATCGCAAACTAACATGAATGGTCTTCTTTTTACATAAAGCGACAACCTCCAAACTAACATCACGTTTCAAACCAATTTCAATGTTTACATATTCATTTGCTTACCAAGATCATCCCAACATCATTTAAAGGCATTACAAGTAGTTTCACATATTATTCGTAAAATATATAAACTTTCCACCGAAACCATAACTCATCCGAAACTTCCATTCTTCGACGAATATATTCATAACACATTATCATCTCTCCAATTCGTTAACCACATTCACAATGAGCATCCCACAATACATTTCCAATAGTACATCACAACGCATTTTCTACGTACTAATTCATTTCCAACAACCACAATCTATACTTAACAACTTCATTACCTTAATATCATAAAATTACACTAATACGACATAATTCTCTACATATCATTTTCTTGGAATCTCAACCCATACATGCTCCATTTACATAATAACGATTACGACAACGCAACTAGCATGCCAAACAAAATAAATCCATCACTATTCTATTGGCACATACCACACGGCTACATGCCATACTTCAACTACATTCCGTTTTCATTCAATCTTCATTTCCAATGTGAATTCCATAACAACTACAACCATAATACAACACAAAATTCAACATAACTACACCACACTCTAAAGCATCCATACGGCCATATGCACACATGCATGCCAACCTTGCAATCTTCCATATTTCCATGTATTCTACTTATCTACATATACTACAACACAAACCAACCTTCATAACATATAAAGAAAGGATGAATTCTTACCTTGTTCTTCAAACTTCTTCACCTTCTCAAGTTGTCCCAACGCCAAAACCAAAGCTTATTCTTCCAAACCAATTGCACTAGGTTGTTAAAGGACCTTGAATTGATATGGGAATCACAAGAAAATAATTTTGGGATCAAGATTTTTAGGAGTTGGTTTTCCACCTTCTTGGCCGAATGGCCTTATGTTGTTGCTCTCAATTTTTCTTGTTTTCTCCTTTCTTCAATTGTCTTGAAAACTCTAGAAAAATCAACAAGTCTTGCTCCTTATATATTTAATTTGGCACATGACCATGTCACATGGTCACTTATTAATTTGGGCCATATTTAAGGCCATGGCCGGCCACCTTCTCCTCTTGGGCCTTAGTTTCTCCAATTTTTTTCACTTGGTTCCTTAGGCCCAATTGACGATGGGTCGTTTTTCGGAAATTCACGGGACTAATTTCCAAGTTTCCAATTTTGCCCTTACGCTTCTTTAATATTTTCATGTCAATATTTCCTTAAAAATCACATGCACATTAAGTAATGTCCACTTAAAGCCTTATTCTTAACATTCCATATTATTTCCAATTTTGTGTTTCAGGGAAATGTCCCATCCTGTATGATTTTGTATATCATGTGTTGCTAGATACGCATGGCTTTATCGTATATATATGTTTTAGGTGGAATCGAAAGAACGCTTCAAAACGAGTTTTATTTTTGAGAATGGCATTTATTCGTATTGAGTATTTGATATTAGGAAAAGTGGTCCACGAGAAAAAATTGGAGTACAGTTCGGTGCTCGGTAGGCTAGCCTCGGGTAGCCGTCATGGCCCCCGATCGAGTCGTGACAAAGGATGTTATGCCGTTTCGGGCCCCAGGGTGTTCACGAGCCGTGTCCCAATAAGTCTTGTTTATGGGTGTAAAGTGCGCCGCACTTATAAAGAAGAGGCTGCGGGGTATTTAGGAATAATGACCTTTCTTCTTCTTCGTAGATCGTGCGATAGAGTCATGAAATAAGATTTCTCCTTTTTCCTAATTGTGTGTTATGATTTCAGTGATGCCTCTGAAGAGGAAAGCGACGGGCCCCGGAAGGAAGGAACGGCGAGCGAGGAAGACGGACGAACGGGAGCCACCGGTAACTATAGAGGAGGGTGAGTCCCGCAGCCAGCTCCCTCTCGACCTCTCACACTCGCCTATTTTAGGAGAGCTTGATGGGATCTCGGGTTCCAGCTCCAATGCCTCCGGTTCCTCCGGTGCCTCCTACCGATGATGATAGAAGCTATTCGATTCATCGACCTAGTTGGTTGCGCTCGAACTCATCGGAAGGGTGCGGGTCCTAGTGACAGAGAGATTAGCGCCAGAGCCCGTGATTTTATGAGCTTGAATCCACCATAATTTTTTAGGTTAAAGCCGAATGAAGACCCGCAGGCCTTGATATATGATTTTTTGAGAACGTTTAGGATAATACATGCTTCTGATACTGAGTCAGTGGAGTTGGCTTCCTATAGATTGTGGGATGTGGCTGTTCTTTGGTACAATAATTGGATATCTTCGAAAGGGAAAAATGCGCCTCCCCCGGTATGGCAGGAGTTCGTAGATGCCTTACCACCGAGTCAACGGGCCCAATCGATAGGTTCTTGAATCTAAGGCAAGGAAATATGAGGGCTCGGGAGTATAGTCTTCGCTTCAATTCATTGGCTAGGCATGCTCCGGCCATGGTAACAGATATGGGAGATCGGGTGCATCAGTTTGTGAGTGGCTTGACGTCCACGTTTGATTGAGGCGGTTGGCAGCTTCACTTTCACAGGAAGAGATGGATATTTCTCGTGTTCCAAACTCATGCTCGGAATTTGGAAGAGCGACAACGACCGCGCGGAGGGAGCATGATTCGACGGAGGGGCATAGTAAAGAGCTAGATCGTGGGTGCTACCCGGTGGTATAGAGAGGGTCAGAGGCAATAGTATTCCAGGTATTCAGGCCAATCCGTAGCTAGTGCACCTCCTCAATTTGCGGGCAGGACATTTGACTACCTTATTTATTCTAGACTGGGTCAGAGCTCGAGAGTTTCGGGCTCCTAGTTTGGAGGCGATTTTAGTCAGAGGAGACCACCTGTATCACGATGCAGTTAGTGCGATAGATTATATGCAAGTCAGTGTCATCGAGGCCCAGATGATTGTTATGCCTGTGGTCAGACTGGGCATATGATGTGTGATTGTCCATCGATGGGTGGTAGAGGTGGGACCCGGTCCGCAGGATCAGTAGCCGGCTCTTCTTCATCTGTGCGCCCTGTGGGGTAAGGCTCATAGGCACAACCAGGTCATGGTAGGGGCAGAGAGGGAGCATCCAGTTCAAATGGCCCTCAGCCCCTTATTTATGCATTAACGGGGTGACAAGATCTTGAGTCTTCCCCTGACTTTGTTACAGGTATATTATCAGTATTCTCTCATGATGTTTATGCATTGATTGATCCGGGTACCACTTTGTCATACATTACTCCCTATATTGTTGATCGTATTGGGGTGAAACCCGAGCCAATCAAACCTTTTGAGGTGTCTGCTCCTGTTGGTGACCCAGTAATAGCTAGATAAGTATATAGAAACTGTGTGGTTGTGGTGTGTGATAGTCATACGGTAGCTAATTTGATCAAGCTGAAAATGTTAGATTTCGATGTTATCATGGGCATGGATTGGCTGGCTTCCTGTTATGCTAATTTGGATTGTAGAATAAAGATGGTTCGATTCCAATTTCTGGGAGAACCAGTACTTGAATGGAAAAGTAACACAATATCCCCACAAGGTTGGTTTATTTCTATCTCAGAGTGAGGAAGATGATTGCTAAGGGCTATATTTACCATTTAGTCTAGGTTCGCTGAAGCGAGATCGCCAACTCTTGATCGTTTCGGTAGTCGATGATTTTTCGGATGTGTTTGATGTGTTTCGCTTCCGGATCTTCTTGGAATGAGATATTGATTTTATTATTGATGTGCTGCCAGATACCAAACCCATATATATTCCTCCTTATAGAATGGCTCATGCAGAATTGAAAGAGCTGAAAGCACAACTGAAGGATTTGCTCGAGAAGGGATTTATTAGGCCCAGTTGATCTCTATGGGGAGCCCTTGTATTGCTCGTAAGAAAGAAAGATGGTTCCTTACGAATGTGCATTGACTATAGGCAGTTGAATAGGGTGACAATAAAAAACAAGTATCCGCTTTCGAGAATCGATGAATTGTTTGATCAATTGCAGGGTGCTAAGTGGTTTTCAAAGATAGATCTGAGATCAGGATATCATTAAGTGAGAGTCAAGGAAGAAGACATTCCGAAAACGCTTTTCAGAACTTGATATGGTCATTACGAATTTCTAGTAATGTCATTTGGATTGGCTAACGCCCCAGCAGTATTCATGAATTTGATGAATAATGTGTTCAGGCCCTTCCTAGATCTATTCGTAATAGTGTTCATTGATGAGATTCTGGTATACTCTCGATTAGAAGCTGTTATATCCCGTATTTTTAAACATTGGGACATTCTAAAGCTAATCGCGACAAGTTAAGGACAAGACTATTTTGGGATACGGGGTAGAGATTTTAATCTCCGATTTTGTTTTAATCACAAGTTGCTTATAAATTTTATTTGGTGTAGAAATATTATTGGAGATTAGGGATTAATTAACCAAGATTAGATTATTAAAGTGGGATTTAGACTTAATTAATCACTAATTAGGCCATTAGTGGCAGTGGGTCCCACATGGCTTGACGAGTTTGATTGGCTTAAGCCATGAGTGGGACATGTCAATGCATAGGCATGGTATATAAGGAAAATTGATGACAAATCAATCCATTTTCATCAACTTCACAAAATTAGAAAACCTAAGAACTAGAGAGAGAACCCTCGGCCATGGGTAGAGAATGATCCTTCAAACTTTGATCAAAAAAATATTTTCTCCAAGCAATTCAACTCATTAGAAGGTGTGTAATAACATGGAGTTGAGTTTAGGGCAACAAGAACAAGTATAAATTCAAGGCACAAGTTGGAACCAAGTTGAGAAACCAAGTATAAAAAGGTAAGGTTCAATCTTGTTTTGAATGTGTTGTGAATGGTTGGAACGTGTTGTAGCATGTAGAAATGAATAGAAATCATGGAATTTTGTATGTTGATGTTGAGGCCGTGTAGGGGCTGTTTGTGCATGAAATGGTGAATTGATTTTACTTTGTATTTTGATTGATGTTGTTATGGATTGTATGGTGAAAATGAAGGTTTAATGATTCAAGATTGAAGTTGTAATTGTTATGGGCTGTTATAGGAGTTAATGTGATGTTAATATAGTTTGTTGTAATTATGTAAATGATGTTGTCAACGTGTGGTTGTTGGTATAGTTCATGAAATTGAAAGAAAAGAATGTGTTGTTGTTGTTCTTGTGGAGTTGGAATTTCGGGTGGTGTGGTATGTTGGTTGGGCTATTTGAGATGTTGTACGAGTTGTCCGAAGCGTTCTCGAGTCTTGTTTGAATGGTCTTGGGTTAGCACTTAAAGGCATAATCATTGGTGTTGGCTTGGTTGTATGTGGTTGACTTGAATGTAAAGGAAATGTCGTCAATTATTAGGAAGGAGTTACTAACGTTAGAATACGTTTTGAATTCCCTCGTAGCCTAATCGTAGTTCTTGACGTCTTAATATAGGTTGAGATACTATTGGGCAGCGTATACGTGTTGCGTTGCGAGTAAACGCTAAAGGTATGTAAAGCCTATCCTTTCTTTCCTTTGGCATGTCCTAGATGTAAGTATGATATGATATGAGCTTTGGGGAAATCCTATTCGCAAGTTAGAGCATGATTTATGATTCTTATTCACTTCTTGATGTTAGAACCCTCGGCATGATCGAGCTATTACCCTCGAGTCTTTTATATGATTGAATAGTAAATGATGCATAAAGGTTCTATTCTTAAAGGATTCTATAATGAATAATGTTCATAACTTTTGTAAGCGACTCGGATTAACTTAATGCATGTCTATGATCCACAGGGCCTTATTTTGATATAGTTCATAATGATATTCAAAGAATACTGAACACGACTATCGTCCTGATAATCGAGCGTTGACTAGTTTACTTATTTATTGAATCTCAAATGATGACTTATATGTATATGGTTACTTACTACTCTGCTCGTGCTTATTGTCATATCTTCCACTGAGTCCCGGGCCAGGACATGTTCTCGTGCACAACTTTATTGCATCATTCACCGAGCCCCTCACTAGAGGGCCGGGACACGTTATATGTATATGTATATGTATATGATGATATGATGACATGATGATATGATGATATGGGGATGGTGGCCAGGAGGGCATATGATGACTTTATTCGGCAAGTCCTAACAGGGGCGGGACACGTTATATGTACATGTATATGATGATTTTATTCTGAGAGTCCCTCGCTAGAGGGCGGGACACGTTATATATGCATATGTACGGGATGATTATCTAATTATGTCGCTAAGTCCCATAATGAGTTGGGTATGATATGGTCACACATGATTTATGTTTCAAAGGCAAGTCTTGTGGTTTTGGTTTATTGTGTTAGTTTTCTATACCCCTTATTTCGGTATGATCCTGATTTCTTTTGTATTTTATGCTTTACATGCTCGGTACGTATTCGAAGTATTGACCCGCTTTCTTCGGGGGGCTGCGTTTCATGCCGCCGAGTACGGACGCTCGTTTTGGTGATCGCCGACTTAGGATCTTGATTCGGCTATCTTGGGTGCTCCCGTTGCGGAGCCCTGTGCCTTTTTGGTACGGATCCTTTGTTGTATATATGTGTCTATCCGGGGGTACGGCGGGGCCTGTCCCGTCATATGATACTTATTGTTACTCTTGGGGTGTAGACATATGTGTGGGTTTGTATATAGTTGTCGTTCGGTGTGTATCTATGACTTATGTTTTGGGACGTTCCCGTTCGTAGTGGCGACCTTGCGAAGCACGCTATATATATATATATATATATATATATATATATATATATATATATATCTTGGGATGTTGTATGTAGTGGCTTTACTTGTCGGCAACGTATATGTTAGGTTGGGACGTACCCACGTGTTGTGATAGCCTTGCCGGCTTATGTACGATGTTATCTGTTGGTAGTTGTGACTCCACAAGAGGCAGGTTGTCTTGATTTATATACATATGCGACAGTTTTGAGACAACATCTAGCCTTTTTATATATAAGTTTCTTATCATGTTAGTTGTGAACTGATTATAGCTAACAGGTATGTATGCTAGTGTCCAGCTCGGGCAATAGTCACGGCCTATGGAGTTGGGTCGTGACAAAAGCAGAGTATGCAGATCATTTACGTACTATCGTTGGAATTCTTCAGACTCGAGAATTATATGCCAAGTTTTCAAAATGCGAGTTCTGGTTGAATTCTGTAACTTTTTTGGGCCATATTATCTCAGCTGATGGCATTCGGGTAGATACTCAGAAAATTAAGGCTGTGAAGACTTGGCCAAGGCCTACAACACTTACAGAGGTCCGTAGCTTTTTGGGATTGGCAGGATATTACAAAAAACTTATTGAAGGATTTTCTTCTATTTCTGCACCATTGACGAAGCTGACTCAAAAATCAGCAAAATTTCAATAGAGCGATGCTTCTAAGCGCAGCTTTCTGGATTTGAAAGATAGATTGACTTCAGCCCCAGTCCCGACGCTTCCCGAAGGATTAGGAGGCTATGTTGTTTATTGTGATGCCTCCGATGTTGGGTTGGGTTGTGTGTTGATACAGCACGGTAAAGTCATTGCCTACGCCTCCAAGCAGTTGCGGAGACACGAGAAAAACTATCCTACCCATGATCGTAAACTAGCTGCGGTTATTCACACACTAAAGATATGGAGACGTTATTTGTATGGTGTTCATGTTGATATTTATACAGATCACAAGCGTCTCCAGTATATTTTCAAGCAGAAAGAGTTAAATCTACGGCAGAGGCGGTGGTTAGAGCTATTGAAAGACTATGACGTAAGTATTTTATATCATCCGGGAAAGGCAAATGTGATGGCTGATGCTGTTAGCCATAAATACATGGGCAGTCTATGTGACATTCAGCTGGAGAAAAGGAAATTAGCCCGTGAGCTTCAACAGCTAGCTAGCCTAGGAGTTCTCTTAATGGACTCGGGCAATGCAGGAGTTTCTGTTCATAACCCAGCTATTTCATCCTTAGTGGTGGAGGTGAAAAAGAGCCAATATGAAGACCCCAAATTGAGTTATTACAAAGACACACTTTCGCAGAAAGAGAAGTCACCATTTGAAATTTCTGCGGATGGAGTTCTCAGGTATCGAAGTAGGCTATGTGTCCCGGATGTTGCAGGATTACGCCACCAGATTCTGGAAGAAGCCCATTACTGCCGTTACCCTATTCATCCAGGAGCGACAAAGATGTACCATGATCTCAAGTCAATGTATTTGTGGGACGGAATGAAAAAGATATAGTGAAGTTTGTAGCTCAGTGTCCAAATTTTAAAACAGTGAAAGTTGAGCATCAAAAGCCAGGAGGATTGTTGCAAGCTATGGAAATTCCAACCTTGAAATGGGAAATGATCAACATGGATTTATTGTAGGCTTGCCACGTTCTCGGCGTAAGTATGACTTCATATGGGTAATTGTTGACCCACTTACTAAGTCAGCTCATTTTCTACCAGTTAAAACTACGTACTCAGCAGAAGATTATGCAAAGCTGTATCTTAAAGAGATAGTGCGATTCATGGTGTCCTAGTATCCATTGTCACAGATAGAGGGGCACAATTTACAGCTAATTTCTGAAAGTCCTTCCAAGAAGGTTTGGGAACTCAAGTGAGACTTGGCACAGCATTTCATCCATAGACTGATGGATAAGCTGAATGCACTATTCAGACCTTGGAAGATATGTTGCGGGCATGTGTATTAGACTTTTGAGGTAGTTGGGATGATTATTTTCCACTTATCGAATTTGCATACAACAATAGCTATCATTACAGTATCCAGATGGCTCCGTATGAAGCTCTATATGGGAGGAAGTGTAGATCGCCAACCGGATGATTTGAAGTAGGAGAGACACAACTAATAAGCCCAGAATTGATTCAACAAGCAGTAGAAAAGATCAAGCTTATCCGAGACCGGTTGTTGACAGCCCAGAGTCGCCAGAAATCTTATACGGACAATCGTCGATAAAATTTGGAGTTCCAAGTTAATGATTGGGCATTCTTGAAATTGTCGCTGATGAAAGGTATAATGAGATTCGGCAAGAAGGGAAAGCGTAGTCCCTGGTATATTGGACCTTACAAGATTGTGCTCAAGGTAGGCCCAGTGGCTTATGAATTAGATCTCCCTTCAGATTTAGAGTCAGTCCATCCGATTTTTCATGTGTCGATACTTCGTAAGTGTGCTGGACACCCTTCCAGAATCGTGCCTGTAGATGATGTCCAAGTTACTGAGAAATTATCTTATGAAGAAGTACCTATTTCCATCCTAGATAGGCAAGTACGGAGGCTCAGGACTAAAGATGTCGCTTTTGTTAAGGTATTATGGAGAAATAATAACAGAGAGGAAATGACTTGGGAAGCAGAAGAAGATATGAAGTCCAAATATCCGGATTTATTGCCACCCCTAGAAGAGGCTTAAGTAGAGACCCCTTTGTCCCCAGGTATGTAATACTTTCTTAGTCGTGTGTGGCCATGATTGTTGATGTCATTATTGCAGATATATTTTGGGTTGTTGTGACAGGATGGTAGTGTCATTTTACAGGGGAAACTTGGGCGAAATTTTTGCAGAATCCCCAAAAATCTAACATTTGAGGACGAATGTTCGGAGGGTGGGGGGGGGGGGGGGGGGAGGAGGAGAATGTTACATCTCGAGCATTTCGAGTTAATGCACTGTAGATAGCCTAACGTAAGGTTAAGGTAAACATTAATCCTTATGAAGTCACGGGGATTATTTGATAGCTTTAAGTGCGTACTACAAGATTTTGAAGTCGCATGACTCAGTGGAACTCAATTTGTTGAAGGAAGTGAAATGTAAGTTGTGTTTGGGAAGGTTTCACATCAATTGAGCTAATGTTTATTTAGAAATGTCTTGAGGAGGATCTATTGGGATCCTTAGATGGTTAATAAAGTGTTACATAAGTGCCAAGAAGGTTCCACAAGGATTGGAAGTCAAACGAATCGACGAAGGCAAGTTTTGAAAAAAATGGGGATTTCCCGGCCACTTATACGGACCGTATAATTTTATACGACCCGTATAATGGTCCATATAAAATTATACGGACCGTATAAGTGGCCGTCTAATTGGGTCGGGTAAAAATTTTCTCTTTTTATATATGGACAGCCCTTCTTCATTTAATTCATTTCCCATATTTTCTCAAAATCTTGAAAGCTCTAGAACTTTCCCCCTACCATATTAACATAAACCCAAGAGAAATCAAAGATTAAATAGCAAGAATCAAGAAAATCAAGTGTGGGGAGATTCACTAGGGTTTGTGAAACTCAAGATTTCTTTTGGTGTTGAAGTTAGAGTTTCATTCAAGTGAAATACATCAACCCAAAGTTCATACTTATGCAATAAAACATGAGTTTTACATCAATTTCATGTTATTAAGGGTGTTTGATTGTTATATAACTTGTATGAGAGAAGAAAGTAGGAGATGAATCTCAAATATGGATTTAATGATATTTTTGAGTACTAAATTAACTTGAGTCATGATTCTTAGTATGCTATGAGTATAATCTTGTTGTGGGTGGTACTAATGATCTTTGAGAAAGTATTGTATGTAAGTGAATATGGTATTGCGTTGTAGCTATGGTGATGAATGACCTTTAAAAGGAGTTTTGAGGATTGGACAATGTTTAACTTGAAAGAAGCCTCTTGATTCTGATATTATGGATGTTGCTATTGATGTTTTGGAGTTGTTTATTAAATGGAGAAAGTTGATGAACTAAAGGAAATCTTTGCCCAAATTTCGTTAGCCCTTAGTTGCTTTAGTTTAAACTTAATCATGCTTTCAATGACCTAACCTTAGTACGAATTCTCTTGGATGTAGGGTCGCGAGCTTGAGAGGAGAATGTTTAGTCATTAAGGAGACGTGAAGGTATGTTAAGGCTAGTCTCGTTCTTTCAAAGGCATGATTCCTATGTTATGATTCTATCCATATTTTCCATAACTTCCTTATGCCCAAAAGTTAGAAGTTCATGATTCTTAAAAGCTTCTTATGATGCCAATGTTAGATGTTTTCTACGACGAACATGATAATGATGATTTTAATGCTAGAAATTCCAATGCTTATGATTTTTCTTGATTTCACTCATTGTTAAGATCTCACCTTATGTTACTTGTTCTTTCGAGGTGAGATGTAGTGATGATGATTGTTCCATAATGTAAATCGGAGGTCACTGACCTTACGTCACTCCGATAGAGTTATAGCTTTTAATTGGGCTCTCATGCATGTTTATTTTTATGTATGAGACAACGGGCCAAATCGGCCGGGCAAACACCACTACGGTGGCCGTAGTGGGCGGCTTATGAGTAATGATGATAACACCGTGCCTTTATGGCATGGGGAGACACCACTAGTGGGCGGCATGAGATGGTTAGCCCGGACACAGGAGGCCCAGACGTGGGCTAATGATGATTACACTGTTCCTAGATTGTCGGGCCGTATATATATATATATATATATATATATATATATATATATATATATATATATATATATATATATATATATATATATATATATATATATATATATATATGTGTTTTAAAAAGTAAAAGTTAGCATGCGGGTTTGCCTTCAGGTACATCGATTCGAGTTATCCTTTTATATCATGTTTCTTTATTTCTTTATTATGTTATTATTCATGCCTTACATACTCAGTACATTGTTGGTACTGACGTCCTTTCTTTTTGTGGACGCCGCGCTCGTGCCCGGTGTTAGACGGGAGACGATCCGGATCACAGGAGCTTTATCGGCACGTATACGGAGCACTCACTACTCGGAGTTGCACTTTATTGGTATATTCTTTTGTGTGCATTTTTGGGGAATGGCGGGGTCCTTTCTCGTCCTTATGATTTTCAACACTCCTGTTAGAGGTTCGTAGACATGTGTGGATAGTAGATGTTTCATGACCTTATTAGTGTATATTTTGTATATCATTTTATAGCCTTGCAGGCTTTATCATATATATGTTTAAGGTGGTATCGAAGAACGCTTCGTAACGAGTTTTATTTTTGAGAATGGCATTTATTTAGAATGATTATTTGATAATTAGAAAAGTGGTCCACTGAGATAGATTGGGGGAAGTATGGCAAGTGGTGCTCGGTAGGCTAGCTCCGGGCACCCGTCATGGCCCCCTGGTTGGGTCGTGACAAAAGTGGTATCAGAGCAGTTCCGTCCTAGGGTGTGTCTACGAACCGTGTCTGGTAGAGTCTTGTTTATGGGTGTGAAGCACGCCACACTTATAAACAAGAGGCTGCGGAGCATTTAGGAATTATGACCTTTCTTCTTCTTCATATATCGCGCGATAGAGCCATGAAATAAGATTTCTCCTTTTTCCTAATTGTGTGTTATGATTTTAGTGATGCCTATGAAGAGAAAAGTGATAGAGGCCCAAAAGGGCAAGACAGCGGCGGGAAGACGGACCGAACGGGAGCCACTGGTAACTATAGAGGAGGGTGAATCCTATAATCAGGCTCCCTCTCGGACCTCTCACACTCCGCCTATTTTAGAGGAGCATGAAGGGACCTTAGTTCCAGCTCCAATGCCTCTAGTTTCTCCTTCAGGTGCCTCCGTCCAACAGATGACAGAGACTATTGAATTACTGATCCAGTTAGTTATCGCTCAGGCTCAGCGGCAGGGTGCGGGTCCTAGTGACAGAGAGATTAGCGCCAGAGCTCGTGATGTTATGAGCCTGAATCCTCTAGAATTTTTTGAGTCAAAGCTGAATGAAGACTCGCAGGGCTTTATAAATGAGATGTTGAGAGCGTTGAGGATAATACATCTTCGATGCGAGTCGGTGGGTTGGCTTCCATGGGTGTGGGATGTGGCCGTTCTTTGGTACAATAATTGGATATCTTCGAAAGGGAAAAATGTGCCTCCCCCGGTATGGCAAGAGTTCGTAGATGCCTTCATCCGCCATTATTTACCGCTCGAAATTTGACGGGCCCGAGCTGACAAGTTCTTGAATCTAAGGCAAGGAAATATGACTGCTTGGGCATATAGTCTTTGCTTCAATTCATTGGCTAGGCATGCTCCGGCCATGGTAGCCGATATGGGAGACCAGGTGCATTGGTTTGTGAGTGGCTTGAGGCGACATTTGACTAAAGACTGCTTGACAGCTTCACTCTAGGAAGGGATGGATATTTCTCGTATTCAAACTCATGCTCAGAATTTGGAATAGCAGCACCAGCCACACAGGAGGGAGAGCGATTCTGACAGAGGGCATAGTAAGAGAGCCAAATCTGTAGGTACTAGCAGTGAGTATAGAGGGGGCCAGAGGCAATACTATTCCAGGTATTCAGGCCAATCCGCAGCTAGTGCGCCTCCTCAATTTGCTAGCAGGAGATTTGACTACCCTATTTATTCTGGACCGGGTCAGAGCTCGAGAGTTTCGGGTTCCCAGCTTGGAGGTGATTTTATGTTATAGCCCGTATTTTATACGTTTGGGGAATTTCGAAGTCGACATGGAAAGTTAAGGATAAGACTATGTTCTAAAATTATTTTCATGCATTAGTAGGTTATGAGCATTATTTATGAACGTTGGTAGTATGGGAAGAATGAGAAAAGCTAAGGGCAAGAAGAGAAATTCGCAAAAGGGGCCGTGGAAATAATGCGGCAGGTTAAGGACAAAATCGTAATATTGAGAAAAGTTGAGGGGTAAAACGGTAATTTCACATGGTGTTCAAGAAACTTCATGAAGGGCCATATTGGTCATGTGATGAATAAATATGGACCAAAGTGTACATGGCAAGATATTGGTCACCTTTTGACTTAAAGAAAATTTCAAGAAAATGGAGGAAAAGTCTAGAAATTTGAAGAAAAGTTGGAGGGAAAGGAAAGAAAAGAAGATGACAAATAAGTCATCTTTTAATTTGGAAAAAAATCAAGAAAAGAGAGGAAAACTCTAGAGAAGGAAAGGAAGGGGACATGAGGGTATAATTGAGGGACCAAATTATAAATATGGAAAAGTGTTGGGATTAAATATATAAGAGAGAGATGACTAATTATTCATCATCCAAAAGTGAAGAAACAAGAAAGAAAGAAAGGAGAAAAATTTGAAGGGGCCATTCGGCCATGTCCTATGATTTTTGTCTCCATGAAATCTTACTCCAAAAATTATTTTCTTTATATATTCCCACAATTCAAGGGCCTACAACGTGGTGTAGTTATTTCGGAAGATAAGATGCTTGTTTCATCAATTTGGCAACCTTAGCCTAAAGGGAAGTTAAAGGAAAAGGTAAGAATTTAACCTTCCTTTCTATGTTATGGATGTTTGCGCATGTTGTAGTGTATGAGAGTGAGTGAAATTCATGGAGAATAGGGATGTTGAGTGTGGCCGTGCATGGTGTGTATGTGTGTGGCCTTGTATGTGATGTTGTATGTAAGTGCAATGAATTAAATTTATGAAGTAGGATGGTTGTTGTAGTGCATGGAAAAGGATGGAAGTTCATGAAAATATGTAGTGTTGCATGTGGCCGTGAATGCTTGGTGTTGGCCGTGTGCATATGAGTTGTTGCATGTAAGGATGATAAACTAATTTGTTGAAGCATGTTGGTTGTTGTAATGTATAGAAACGGATGAAAAGTTATGAAAATATACATGTTGTTGTGTGGCCGAAAATAGGGAAGATGTTGTGAGATATGACAAATCGAAATTATGTAGCATTTTGATTGTTGTTGTGTTGTGGATTTTATGTTGTTAATGAATGCTTAACGATCTTAGTGAAATTGTAGTAGTCGGAGATTTGTTAGAAGCTTATGTATATTGAACATAATGTTCTCGCATGCATGGAAAGTAATGTTGTTAGTGTGGTGTTGATAATTTGGTGTGGTTAGTGTATGGTTATTATTGGAGTTGGGAGGTGTTGGATGGATTAATATGTTGATTGAATCATTTTGAAAGTTATGTGAATTGAATTGAATAGAATTGAATAATTGTGGAATTATGTTAATAGTTTGGCCGGGTTTGAATTCCCGGATTGTGATTGATGAGAAATTTGGTTATATTGAATGTGGAGGATGGTATATTTACGGAAGGAAGTGCGCCGAAAATTTCGGTAGCCAAGTGTTTCCTTAAGATTCTAACTCTAAGAATTCTAATAAGAGTTTTGTAAACATGACCAATTCGCAGATTTTGACGAGATTGCGACGTGAATTTGGAATAGCAAAAGGAGTGGAAAGAGGTATGTAAGACTTCACTTTCTTTCTTGGCATGTCTTAGACGTATAGGCTTGATTTCACGCCTCGGGGACTTACCTAACTCTAGAAATCCGCGATTGAAAATAGTTACTATTCATTCAGTAAGATTGAACTAAAAATGCATGAATTGTGAAAGAATGTCTAAATACCCTAGAACTTGCGAAGATGAAACCCGATTATCCTAAGACCCTCCCAAGTGACGCCATGAATTGTAATACGTAAATTTGATATGCCGCCTCATTTGACTCGAGGTGGGCCCACTATTCCCGAACTCTCTCTTATTGACCATTTTTCATTTTCATTCTATAGTTAAGGAAAGTTTTTTGGTTATTACTCGACTACTAAATAATAATTGTTTTTTTACAAATCCCCTCGATTCTAGCTTATGATTTTCTTTCCTAAAAATTTACAAATGTTT
>NW_026725877.1:0-93039 GCF_029784015.1 Lycium ferocissimum
AGATACTTACATAGGTGTTGATGGATACTCGGTTACGATTATATTGTTTCATCATTGATTGTTCTACTTGTTTATCTGTGTTATTCTCTGAATTGTGTTAACTATGCTTAGTCGGCCTATGATGCCTACCAGTGTTGTGGTTTGTACTGTCCTGCTCTGGCTGCATTCTTTTTTGAATGCAGAGTATCATGCCGGATCTACTTCTCCAACTCGTGGTTGATCGACCCCTCAGCTTCGACTTGAGTTTTCCAGGGTGAGCATGGCGTTTGCTGACCTCGAAGACCTTTTTATTGTTTATGTCTTACTTTTTTTTCAAGACATGATTTGAGACACTTAGTTATTATTATTCAGACCAGAGTTATTCGGATTTATATGCTCTTGTAAGATTAGACCAGATACTGGGGTGGTTTCATTTACTTTCGCACTTTTTGATATTATACTATATTATGAGACTTACATCATTTACTTCTTCCACTTTTTATTATATTTATTAATTGTGAACGTTGAATTAAGGGTTCGCCTACCGAGGGGGAATGGTAGGTGCCCACATGACCTAGGCTAAAATAGGTCGTGACACCCCTACTTCTTCCCATGACTGGTAGCCTCATCACTCGAGTCCAAGCTGCTATCGCCACCATCGCCATCATCACCCTCCGGCTCGCTCAAGGAGGAGTACTGCTCATCATCATCCTTATCCTCGACTGGAAGTCGTACACTCAGAGATATCTACGTGAAAAGCCCCTTGACACCCCCTCCAATTCCAAACCATCAGCGCCTTGCGACTTGCTCTTCTTCTTTTCTTTATCAAGGTCCAGACGGAGTGCCCCATGAGCCTTAGCCAGGGAAGTGTAGGCCTTCTCAAGAGTGGAGACTATGGTTTTCATCACCTTTTGGTCCTCCAAATATTCCTTCATATCGTCGTGAGTGAAGTAGCCCGCAGCAGTCCCCGATGGACCAACCTCTGTAAGGGGCTTGGAAAGCCCAACAATCAAACCCTTCATATCATATATGTGCAAGCTCAATTGCTCGAAAGGCCTCTCACAGCTTAGCACCACTCTCACCCTCTCATAGACGCAACTCAGCCTTCCTCTTCTTCTTGCTCCGGACAACAGAACCAACACTCGTCGTCCTCAAAGGATTGAAAGTAGCATCAAGATCAACTATCTCATTAGCTTCAGCACTAAGAACATCCGCTCTCTTGCATAGAGCGGTGATCAAGGAAGAGAACATCAGACTCAAACATGTTTTTGCCACATACACTTTCCACTCATGCACAATGTGGTACCCCACGTTCCCCTGAATTTATATCATAGGATTCGGAGCTGACAAGTTTACTCATTGAAAGTTAGCATAAAAATCCCTTACCCACCTCTCGTTGGCTTATTCAGGTTCATCAAGGAAGCAATTCCAACCTACATCTTACAACCGTGCAAAGAAATCCGGGGCCCGCTCATCCACCTTGTCCATTCTTATGCCCCTTTCACACAAAAGCACCTTGCTATGTAAGTGACTGTAGTAGCAACTCTCGTACTCTGGAGCCATTAATCGGTAAGTGACATATCCGAGATTGCAACCTCCTTCGTCATTTCCTTGTCCTTGTGCAACATTTCCTTCTTTATGTTGGGCCATAATCACTGATTGATACCTTGATGTGCCGTGAAATTGTGGCATATCTAATGCTTTTTAACTTAAGTTTTACTTGTTTTCGAGTAAGGTTGTGTTAGTTTGATGTGTTTTGTGTGTTGTGCAGGAATTCCGAAGTTAGAATACTCGGCAAGTGAAAACAAGGAAATTAAGGTGTTCAGTACTGGTGTGCACTAAGACGACAGTCTATCGTCTTGGTCATCAAAATGCAAGGAGAGTTCCTATAGGTAAGGAAGGTCAACGAGATGCAAAACTAGTAAATTGATGGACCATTAACATGCTTAACGGTTCGTCGAGTTGCAGCATCAACATATATCTTGTAGATGGAAAAGTGTCATCAGACTGTCGAGTTGCACTGTCGACATGATCGACGGTTGTCGAAGTGCAAAGACGGTTGAGGTTCTGCGAAGTGAAATTTTATCATCAGATCGTCATCATGCACCGTCAACATGTCGATGACCGTCAAAGCACAAAGAAGACCCGTCGAGTTGCAAGCCGATCTGGAACTGGATTGGGATTAATTATTCTGAGTTTTACTTGTACAAATACCTATTTAGGTTCTGTTTTTCAAACATCTGGAGTTTTAGACTTGTAGTAATTACTTTTGGGTTCTTATTACTTTTGAAGATTTTCTGGACAATTACTTTCATTTACTTTCAGTTCATTTGTAAGTTTCAATACAAATTCAATTATGCAATCTTCAATATTTTATTGTTTTTTCGTTGCCATGAGTAGCTAAACACCTTTACTAAGGTTGTGAATCCAAGGATGGGTGTTTTATGATTGGGGATTGTGATTGATATGCATAACGGATTGTTAGGGTTTATTTGTTCTTCGTTTTAATCATATAGCTAGTGGTTGCAAACATTAGCTAAGGCCATAAACTTTTGTTTATTTGGG
Source organism: Lycium ferocissimum (assembly GCF_029784015.1). Classification (NCBI taxonomy): domain Eukaryota; kingdom Viridiplantae; phylum Streptophyta; class Magnoliopsida; order Solanales; family Solanaceae; genus Lycium; species Lycium ferocissimum. The sequence continues at coordinate 2,545 of NW_026725877.1, forward strand.
AACATAACTAGGGTTTGGTAAGAACAAATAATAAGATCTCAAGGCTTTAAACCTTGTTTAATAAATTCACTTAGGAATAAGAGGATTTTACTTGGCATAATTAACCATTCTTCATGCATACTTTCTTATCTTTGGGAAAAGCATAGAAAGAAATAATCTTTTCTTATTGGGAAATAGTCTAGATTCACATAGAGGTTAAGTGCATCCATACAAACGATCCATTAGAAGTATATCAAGATCAAGACCCTTGATCATACACTTTATCTGACGGGGACACAATATTGATTCTTTTTACCCATATATTTACAACTTTAAATTACTAGTCACTCTAAATTAGTCCACAAACCAAAACTCTTAGAAAACTCTTTTTCTGGAATACACCGGGATCGCAAGATTAGTATAATACTTATTTAGCAAGCTTTTCACACCATATTCTCTGTGGGATTTGACCCTAACCTTGTTGGGTCACTATATTTGACATCGTTCGCTTTACGCTATTAAAAGGTGTAATTTGAGCGAATCAAATTTTGACGCCGTGACCGAGGAATACGGTTTTGAAATTACTAAATAATGTTTACACTTCTTAAAGTCTTTGTCCTATTCCAACACACCTTGTTTGCTACCTTGAAAATTAGGTGATCATGGACAACAATGAATTTCTAGTCGACAATGTTTTTGCTGATGAATCAGATGTGGAGGAATATTTAGCATCTATAATAATTCATCCGAGGGTGAATGCTACTGCTATTAAGTTTGACCAATTCCTCTATCATATGCTCAAACAAGAGGGATACTTTTGGAATGCAGTCGATGATGATCCTCACCTACATATAACAAACTTTCTGGAGGTATGCTCCCATCATATCCAAAGGGGCGTGACTCAAGAAGCTATTCGGCTTAAACTCTTCAAATATTCATTAGCCAGAGAGGCAAGAAAATGGTTCACAAAGCTGCCCTGAAACTCTATTGGTACATGGGAAAAGATGGTCAAAGTGTTTCTCAGGAAGTGGTATCCTCCGAGTAAAAGAGCTGAGATTCGTGATCAAATTACGAGTTCAAATAACATCAAGGGGAGCAACTTTTTGAATCTTGGGAGAGGTACAAGGAATATTTGGACACGAGTCCAAACCGGTCGTTACATCAGATAGCAATTAAATAATTGCTCGTCCTTGAGCGACAAGGAAGAGAACAGGGAAAGATACCTGAGCCCGCAACAACTTGGGATATCTCAACACATATCGTCCTTCTCCTACTAGTAAAGATTCTCATCAAATAAAATTGAATCCCAACGGATGATATAGGTACCATCAGAATGGCACTTCTTCAACATAGACACAGGAAAGACCGGATGAACACCTGACAGGCTTGGTGAAAAACTAAGTCATAGAACAAAGGATCAAATAACGGATAGTCTCAAACTGGCCAATACACCTCGGGCTCACTTTCCCTCCTTCCCACATCGCATGACACCCTACATAGGTGTGACCATCAGAAAAACCTGCTCGCTCACTTTACTTGTAACAACTTTCTATACTTATCGAAAGCTTTAACTCTCACATCCCCGTATTTGAATTTCCTTCACAAATGATCCTCGAATAAACGAATTGCTCTGCTCGAATTCTCTGATTTGATAAAACTGCAGCTCTGAACGCGATCAATAGGCCCCACAAACACTTTCCCAAACCAACACAATCCTTTAAAACATGGTCACAAACCATAGCCCATTCTGAGCCGATAAAATACTCTGATTCCGCTAACGTTTCTTTCACACTTAATAAAGCCGTTTCTTATGCGACAATTCTTTAGAAACACATGAACACACATACCATAACTCTGAGACCATAACTTACTCTCGCCAGATAGAATCCTTGATTCATCTAAGATCCTTGTGCAATTCCATCAAAACTGATCTTACAGATAGCCAACATGGCTAGTTCCAAGTCTTCTTAAACCTTAAAATCACAAAACAGGAACCATACTACTGAATATCTCATCAATCAAAGTCCGTTGGAACCCAACTGATCACTATAAAGACCTCTCGAACAACAGTTTCTCCTCAAATCTTTACTAAGCTCATTGTATACCATTATTATGTCCAAGTAACTATACTAAAAAAATGTCATCAAATCCACTAGAAAATCCTGACAAAGCTCTGTAAATCTGTCATACCTCAAATCTGAGCCAAAATGCTTCGAATCCTTAGATATCTTCCTGCAAGTATAATCATAAACCTTTAAGCTTAACTTAAACAATGCTGACCTTGAATGAATGCACAAATCTTGAATATCACCAATAGTCATTAGAACTGACTCCGAATTTCGAAACCAATTTCATCATAGCACGCATAACAAATCCTGTCTATCAGCCTTGACTCCACAGGTTGAGTCCTACCCAAGTTATCAACTTAGTACAGAAGAGCTATACCTTACGATTCCAATCTTCATGCTTCTCAACCTTTACTAGACATACAAATTCGATACAACCCTAAACTTTTTGGCCCGAACCAAAAGCCTCATATAATAATTATTTAACCATCGAACCTCTCATTGCATCATCTCGATATGCCATAATTTTTCTGAAAGTATCCAATCTTACAAGTGCCGCTCTAAATCTCACGCAATTGCTCCCAAGTGCTTAATGTCCAAAAGCGCTTACCCAAACTGTCCAATCAATATTACTTGCAATCGTACTGTATTACCACAAGTAAGGTCCCACCCCGTAAAATATACTCTAGCCTCACCTAATAGGAATTCCACAAATCTTTCCTTTTAAAGCACGCTAACTCATCTACTGTAGAAAGTTATGAACTTTCCAATGGTGTACCACCAAGCCATTTCTTATAAATCTCCATATGTCGGTTCACTGAAATATGCTTATTACTAGCTGCCGATCACGAATCTCACAGAATTTTGCTCATATCACTTAGTCCATTTCTGTAGACTCCCTTCCTTAAGCTCAAGCAATAATCACACCTAATCTGAATACGCAAGACAATGATGCCACCATCTAAATGGACTCAAGTAATCCCAAGGTGTACCTTATTCTTATCGACTCTCAATCAGCTATACCCTTTTTGACTCTTCAATTCCTTAATTGCTATCCGTTCACTTACACCGCCATTGTCAGACCATTACTCGAACCCACTCAGTAGTCGATCATATAACCATAAATCTCGTACACTAACTGAATAACATCTAGAGGTAATAGTAGGCCACAACTCTATCTATTATAGTTTCCTTAACGCTTATCACTCAAAACTGAACACTCTCTAAATCCCACGTATCGCATAACAGTCTTATTAATATCCTCATGTATCTCACCGAAGCATTCTTGCCCGAGTTGCCTTACTCAATTTTCAAAATGTATACCGAACTTAACTTACTTAACCCACCATTGATCTACCATTTTAAGTACTCAAGTTTTCTAAGCCCTTACTCAAATCGTTAACGCTACTAGTCCTTCAAAAATCACCTCTTACCTCAATTATTGAATCTGAACACCTCTAACCACTCGCGCCCCAATCCCTTTTTATTCAATCACATGAGCTGAGTAATAACACCATTAGTAGCGGGATCTAGTCAATTTTACACAATGAATACAAAGTTCCCAACCTCAGTCCATCACTGACCTCTATTAGTCTTTGACATAATCGAACATACCAACTCATCCATAAACTCTCAAGCCCACTCTACACTGTAGAATCGCAACCAAGCTCTCACATCACTAATTCTTGTTTCAACGTCATGGTATAAAGCCCCCGCAATCCAAACACAACTAATGTACCTATAAGTACAGAGCTTATAGTACCGATCCATAAGACTCTACTAGACACGCTTTTGTATTATAGATCGGGTAACCTAGGGCTATGATACAAACTTTTCATGACCCAATTTAGGTAAGTCGTGTGGGCACCTACCTTTCCCCCCTCGGTAGGCGAACCCTTATCCCAACAATCTCAAATACATAAAATAATATGTAAAAAGCAGAAGAGATAACAATATGCAAATCTGACATAATAAATATGCAGAAATACGTCAAACCACCCAAAGTCTGGTCTAATCTATACAGGAGCCTCTAACTAGATGCTACAAGTCTGAAAGTAATAAAATACATCAAAAGTATGAATATGTCTCAAAATATGAAGTAAGACAAAAATAAAAGAAGAATCTCCAAGGCGGTAGACATCCCCGTGCTCACCCCGTAAGACTCCTGCGAAAACTCCAACACTATCATCCACGAGAAGCAGAGGTCAATCCTACTTGTAACTGTGCATTCATAAAAGAATGCAGGAAGTGCAGGTGAATACAAACAATAAGTACTGGTAGGTATCATAGGTCGACTAAGTTTAGTTAACGCATATAAAGGCAATAAAGTAAGATAAACATGTAAATCAACAAGGTATAAGTCAAACACGAGCCAAAATCCAAGTGCACGTCATCACCTATGTTTGGCGTCTAAACCCAAACGTGCCAAGTCTCAAAATACTCAGTCAGAATCCGTATATCACAAATACATCACAAGAATATGACAATAGAAGCCACAGTGCAATGCAATGCACTGATGTACAAAATATGAATGCAATGCATATATTGTATACACATGTACTCCGATGATGGAACATCACATCTAGGTAGCACAACCCAGGGGGACCCGCGAAGTCCATGTACCGAAACCTCATGATTTCAGTAAAGGCCTCGGTAATTACTACCTTGTATACGCACCGATACACATGTACTCCAATGATGGAACATCACATCTCGCCAAAGACAACCCATGGGATACCTGCAAAGTCCATGTACCTCACGGTTCTAGCAACAACCTCGGCAATCACTACCTCACGATTCCGAAAATAACCTCGGCAATCGCTACGCACAACCTCGATTCCGAGATAACCATCAGACATCGCTCGTCACGTCACTCTCATCCAACTGAGCCCAGCTCATCATAGTGTTTCCTCATGTATCATCAATGTATCAACAAAGATATCATGAAGGATGCGAATGCATGCAATGTATGAGTTCAATGTCAATAATCAAGTCAATATAACAAGTACCACGCATCAGTACACCAACAATATCATGAAAAGGCTACACAATAAGCCATAATAGAACACTGTCCTCGTATCAGACGTCAACAATTAATATACTACAATATCAAGGTCAAGATATATCAATAGTCTCTAATATCTACTATCTCCACGTGGCATCAAGCCAACAACAATCTCACAAGATAAGTCACTACACAACAGGGTGGTTAACCCCAATCACACGGCAGGACCCAACCTAAGACAATATCCAACCCAACTTCATACCCGAAGGCTTACATGCTTTCTCTAATAATATCGTCTATATATATCTTCGCTAAATGAAATCTCACCATAACCTACCTAGAAGGCCGAACAGTAATATCACCGACAATCACTCCTTAGACATCCCTTTCCTTTGAGCCTTGAGATAAAGAAAGTCTACGCACATTCAAATCAAGAAATTAGAATCAAGAAGAGCATCAAACAACCCTACTTCTATTCAAGACCCAAATCCCCAACCTATGGAATAGGGTTTATGAACTAGAAGGGTGAAATTAGGAACCTAAAGGTTCCAACATGAAATTAAAGCTCCAGGTGATCAATTCCCATCGATAGCAAGCTAGAATAATCAACAATTTACTCAATTTTGCATTCTAGGTAAAAACTCCAAATTTGAGTATAAACCCTAACCTTAAATTCACAAATTAAGCCTTAGAAATGGAAGACTCAAGTTACAATAGCTAATACCGGTCAATATCAGGCCAACCCAAGCTAAATCCACAAAATAAACAAGGTTTTATCATCATAAGATTATTAGAAAAGAAAACCCACAAAACCCCCCTTTTGTTCTTATCATTTAAGAGAAATCTAGTTATGGATTATTGATTAGGAAGAGCTACTGAATGATTTAGAGACAAGATTGTTACCTTGGAGAAGAAATCAGTAAAACCCTTCCAAAATCGCCTCCTTAATCCTCAAGAACGAGTATAGGAAATGACTTAAGGTCGAAGGGTTTTAACACATTAAAAGGCCTCTGACTCAGCTATTACCGCTTCTGCAGCGTCGGGACAGCTGCGGCTGTCTCGGCTCAATGGTCACACAGACCGCCCTGACGGTCGATGCACAATAACACTTAGCCACTGTGGCAGCCCATCCCACCACAATTGCGGTGACGCTGAGGTGGTACTGGTGCTGCTATAGCAGGCACTAGAACCAGAATTCCCCCAAAATAATCCCAATCCCAACTCGAAATTCGAACTTTCACCTGAGGCCATCTTCTTACATACCACATACACAACTACACATAAAAACACGCTACGAATACATCCATGGCCTGGAAATTCCCAACGGAGGTCTCGTTGACTGAGTCAACTCCCGATGCCTTAATTCCAACTTCCCAACCCAAGTCTCAAAATGCACCCGAGTGCATTAGAAACCAAATCAGATATGCACACAGGTTCTAAATGACCATCCGGACCTCTCGGGGTCGATGGATTTCCTAAAAAAGTTCGTTTATTCAAAAGTCAACTATGAGTCAAATGATTTTCACTTAAATGCCAAATTCCCCAAAACTTGCCCTAATCAAGTTTGATAACGTCGGGAAGTGTGCCAACGGTCCACGCTTGTCAAATATGAGCTAATAAAGCTCAAAAACGGATCAAAAGGGTCAGAAACACGAGAACAACCAAACGCGTTGTTACATACTACTATAGTTGAGTTATTGTTCATAGACTGTGCTGTGTTTGTACTTGATTTCGAGCATGTCTATTCTTCAGTTTCTTCCTTTATATATTTTAGCTAACTGTTGTCGGCCTATGATACCTACCAGTACATAGTGTCTGTACTGATACTACCTTGATGCATTCTTTTATGAGTGCAGAGTACGTGACAAGCTTTACTTTCACTCCTCATGACTGATTCTCGAGGCCCTACTTCCAAGTATCTAGGGTACGCATCTGATGAGCTGCTACCCAGAGACTCATTTATCCTATCTTGATATTCTTCTATTCCGACAGTTGTTTATTTAACTTATGGACTTGTATATTTAGACATTTATGTAGTTGTCCTTTTACGAGTCAAACCAGTTCCTTGGGGATTGTATTCGTATTTTCGGACCTACGTTATTTATGATTTAGACTTACTATTTTATCTGTTCTATTTACTTTGCTGCGGTTGGATTAATGATTAAGAGACGGGTTCTCCTACCAAGGTAGAAAATTGTAGGTTCCTACACGACTAGTGATTTTGAATCATGACATAAGTAGAGTTAATATGAGAGTTTTTCATCGGTATGAGATAATTGGAATTTCATTTAAAGCAGAACAAAATCACTAAATGAGAGTTTAGTTTCTTCGGCGATAACTTAGATTTTTTGACAGAAGAGCAGATCATCCAGGCATTGCTATAAGGATCCCTTAGCTTTCCAACACGCCCACCACAACATGCAGCAGTACCAGTGTCACCTTCGGTTATTTAGCCCTCAGAAATAGCACTAGTAGAAATAGCCTCGGCTATAGAAGCATCAACTTCCCCAGTCTCCAAGCAGAAAACACAACCTGTCGAAGTAGTGTCACAGGAGCAATAGAGTCTTCATCAGTAAGATCAGTTACATGAAAAGCAAATGAGCCAATGAACTTGTTCTGACTTCCATTTTGTAGGACGTTATGGCATTGTTTGCTTTCCGTGCTTCAACAAACAACTTTAGTATCACCGATGTGAAGACGACATGTTGCACCTTTTTAGAGGCTCTGTTCTATGCCTCGGTAATTGACCCTCCATTTTGTGGTTCAACTTCAACCATTGTTGTTAAAACCCTAAGAGAGAAAAAGAAACGTAAAGGAGAAGAAGAAGGAAACAATGGAGAAATGCAAAGTGAATTGGGATAAAAGAAATTTCATTAATAATAATATCATTAGTACAATTCTTTATACAGCTTGTGCATACAATGAGAGCCATCGGCCTTATAACATCACTAGTGACCACAATACGATATATAAATTACAAGATAGCTTACATTGCATACTCCGAGTTATACAAAGATCACTGATCTTATACTGTGAATGATACAAATGATGATACGCATGATTGTTGAACCCAACTTCCGCTGCTACTCCACTGGGTGTTTCTTTCCCTTTTAACACATCGCCTATTGCCTTTCTCTCTCCGTTCGCAGTGAGATGCCCTTCCTCACCCCATTCTTGATCCTCTATCACTGGCGAATGGCTGGGGGGCCTAGTTATCCACGGCAATAACCAAAAATGGTGTGCACGGTTAATAAATTCCTAATTAATGATTAAAATCAAAGGTTTCACATACAAGTTACTGATCAAAAAGCCCTAAGAAAACCTGCAAGAATTGAACCACTTGGTAATGTGACTAGTACATCTTCTCTTTCCTTTTCCTGCAACTCTCACATCCATATCTCATACTACCAAAGGAAAAAAATTGATTGGGGGAAAAAATTGAAAACAAAAGAGGAATTTCTCAGAACCCATTATGCATGCAGTAAAAGGATAACAAAAAAGAAAAAAAAGTTACAAACAAGATCAAATCTTTAATTGAAGAATAGAACTCTTTTATTTATCTAGTGTAGAACTCATCTAATTGTAGATTTATTGATTATAAAACTTGAGAGAAAGCGAGAGACTTGAAAGTGTAGAAGAGTTGAGAGAAGCAAATGAAGGAGTGGTTGAATTTATAATAGGATTTATACTTGAGGTTTAACCATTTAATATTCAGTGTTTATTGTCCTGGTTAATCTAAGATGCTTTAGATTATATCGAAGCGGAGTCTACTAGGTATTAGTCACTCTAGATGACATAGATCAAAGCGGAGTCCTCGAGGTAGTAGTCTATCCGATATATCTAGGCATTGGTAAACGAGTACCATGAATATTTCTCTCGGGATTATTAAAGAAGAGAACACATTTAATAGTCTAATTGTTCATTCAATTCAAAAATTCTAATTAATGACAGAGATCTTATCAAGCTCATCATAATTTTGATTGAAGTTTCATTAATTATTCCGTCGTGACCTTCGTCACTTGTCATGCCTTTTTTTATGTTATAATATTTTTAAATATTTTAAATTACTAATTAATTTAATTGGTAGTCGTTTTAAGGTCATTTATAAGTATACTAATTTTTTGCACATGCATTGCACATGTATGCCGAATTATGCAAAGGCACAATCCCATTTCCTTTAACTCTTACACGCACCCTTCATTAAAAAAACAATTTGGGGGTTGGAAAGGGGGTGGGGTGGAAGAAAAACTAGAAACAAAGGGGGTACTTTTTAGATCCCTTAATGGACGCAGTCGAAGGAGATTCAAAAAGAAAAGAAAATAGCAAGAAATCAAATCTTTGAAGAATAGAACATTTTTATTTATTTATTAAGAATTCATCTATGATTTGCTGATTATAAAACTTAAGAGAAAGAGAGAGAACTGAAATTGTAGAAAACTATGGAGAGTATCAACTAATGGAGTACTCGAGTTGAAGACGGCAATCGGTTTTGTAAATCTTGAGATTTTTCTTTTTGATAATTTTCTTGACCATTCAGTATATTGTATTTAATGGTGAACTAATCTGAATTCACGTCAGACGAGACCATATTAAATGATAAAATGATAAGTATAAGAATCTTATAGTTATCAAAATTTGAATCCGGAAACTCTACTTGATTATAGAGTTCTCGTCAATCTCCTCATATTTTTTAGTGAATTTTCATTGATCACTCCATCCTGCTTGCTGCCATTTCCACTTATCCTATCTTTTCTTTACGTTATGATCTTTAAATGTTTTTAAATTTATTAAATGATTGTAACTTATAATTATTTTTATGTCATTTTTAAGTATACTAGTTTCTTGACTTGTGTGTTGCACGGGTTTACTGAGTCGTGTAGTACACGATTTTGTAAAGTAATATCAACATTAAATTTTAGTAATCAGTATATAAACATGCAGTTAAACGAATGAGAAGGAAACTTTAATTATTACAAGATGTCTCTTTTGAATAATTAAACAACTTTCACAAATTATAGTTCATTTCTCCAGTAGGAAGATAGATTGTTGTTTTTTAAATCAAAATTCATTTCCTAAAAGTCTAGAAAAGTTTGGAGAGTATCAATGGAAGGAGTACTCAAGTTGAAGATGGCAGTAGATTTTATATTTCTGTTTTGGATAGAGATCTCATCAATCTCGTTATATTTTTGAGAGAATTTTCATTGATCACTGTGTACTGCATGCTGCCATTACTACTTGTCATGTATTTTCTTTACGTTATATTCTTTAAATATTCTTGAACATTTTTTTTATCAAATTTTTTTTATTAATTTTTTTTTCACTATTCAAAATCAATAATATGCCAAACTGGACCTCCTACTTCAAAAAGCTAACCCATTAACACCTAACTAGAGTTAATCTGAAAGTTTTTTATTAGTATGACATCACTGGAATTTCATTGAAAGCAGAACAAAAGCACTGAACAAGAGTTTAGTTTCTTCGGCAATTACTCCGATAGGAGAGCAGGTCATCCAGACATTTCCAAAAGGATCCTTTAGCTTTCCAGCACGCCCACCACAACAAGCAGTAGTAGTAGCATCACCTTTAACTATTTTGCCCCTTGAAACAACACCAAAAGCCTTGGCTATAGCAGTAGTAACATCATCAGTCTCCAAGCAGAAAACACAACCAGTCGAAGCAATCATCACAGGGGCAGTAGGGTCTTCATCAGCAAGATTAGCAACAAGGAATGCAAATGAGCCAAGGTTAAGTTCAATAGAGAGAGTCAACAGTATCACTTGTTCTGCCTTCCTTTTTGGATTGTTGACACATGTCACTTCCTCAGTGCTAAATGCCATTTAGTAGAGCGTCACAACATCCTTTGCTTTCAGTGATTCAACAAACAGCTGTGGCTTCACCGAAGTGAAGATGACACGTGTCACCTTCTCAGAGGCTTCGTTCTGTGCCTCAGTAACAGAGGTTTGTTTTGTGGTTCAACTTCAACCATTGTTATTAAAACTCTAAGAGAGAGAAAAAGAAACATAAAGGAGAAGAAGAAGAAGGAAATAATGGAGAAATGTAAAATGAATTTCGAGAAAAGTAATTTCATTAATAATATTATCATCAGTACAATTCTTTATACAGCTTGTGCATACAATGAGAGCCATCGACCTTATAACATCACCAGTGACCACAATACGATATATAAATTAACAGACAGCTTACATTGCATACTCCTAGATATACAGCATCCCTGACCTTATACTGTGAATGATACAAATGATTATACTCATGATCGTTGAACCCAACTTTCGCTGCTACTCCACTGGGTGTTCCATTAACTTTTAACACATCGCCTATCTCCTTTTTCTCTTCGTTCGCTATGGGACCCCCTTCCTCACCCCATTCTTGATCCTCCATCATTGGTAGATGGCTCAGGGGGGGCCTGGCTATCCGTGACAATAAGTAAAAATGGCGTGCATGGTCAATAAATTCTTAATTGTTTATTAAAATCAAAGGTTCGACTTACAAGTTGCTGATCAAAAATCTTTGAGAGAACCTAAAAGAATTAAACCACTGGGAAATGATACTAGTACATCTCCTCTTCCCATTTCCTACAACTCTTACATCCATCTCTCGTTCTGCTAAAAGGAAAAAAATTAATTGGGGGGAAAAATGGAAAACAAAATATAAACAATGGGGGAATTTCTCAGATCCCTTTATGCATGCAATAAACGGAGAATAAACAAGAAAAGAAAAGTTCCAAACAAGTTCAAATCTTTAATTGAAGAGTAGAATACTTTAATTTATCTAGTGTAGAACTCACTTGATTGTAGATTTCTTGATTATAAAACTTGAGAGAAAGCGAGAGACTTGAAATTGTAGAAGAGTTGAGAGAAGAAAATGAAGGAGAAGATGAGATTATAATAGGATTTATACTTGATGTCTTTTAACCATTTAATATTTGGTGTTTATTGGCCTGATTAATCTAAGATGCTCTAGATGATATTGAAGCGGAGTCCACTAGGTAGTAGTCGCTCTAGATGATATTGATCGAAGCGGAGTCCTCGAGGCAGTAGTCAATCTGATGTATCTTGGCATTAGTAAACGAGTACCATGAATATTTCTCTTGGTATTATTGAAGAAGAGAACACATTTAATAGTCTAATTGTTCATTCATGAGATTTGAATTCGAAAATTCTAATTAATGACAAAGATCTTATCAATCTCATCATAATTATAACTAAATATTCATTAATCATTCTGTCGTGACCGTCGTCAATTGTCCTGTCATTTTTTTATGATATACTTTTTTAAACATTTTAAATTACTAATTAATTTAATTGATAGTGCTTTTAAGGTCATTTATAAGTAGACTAGTTTTTCGCACGTGCATTGCACGTGTATGCTGAATTATGCAATACACGATCCCATTTCGTTCAACTCTTACACGCACCTTTCATTATGTCAAAGGAAAAAACAATTTGGGGGTTGGAAAGTGGGTGGGGGTGAAAGAAAAACTAGAAACAAAGGAGGTACTTTTCAGATCCCTTTATTGATGAGTCAAAGGAGAGTCACAAAGAAAAGAGAATAGCAAGAAAATCAAATTATTGAAGAATAGAACACTTTTGTTTATTTGTTAAGAACTCATCTGTGATTTGCTGATTATAAAACTTGAGAGAAAGTGAGAGAACTAAAATTGTTGAAAAGTATGGAGAATATCAACTGATTGAGTACTCGAGTTGAAGACAACCATAGATTTTGTAAATCTTGAGATTACCATATTAAATGATAAAAATTTAAATGTAAGAATCTTTTAGTTATCAAAATTTGAATCAGGAAACTCTAATTGATGATAGAGATCTCGTAAATCTCCTCATATTTTTGAGCGAATTTTCACTGATCACTCCGTCCTACATGCTGCCATTGCCACTTATCATGTCTTTTCTTTGCGTTATGCTCTTTAAATATTTTTAAATTTATTAAATGTTTGTACCCTATAATGATTTTTATATCATTTTTAAGTATGCTAGTTTCTCGACACGTGTGTTGCACAAAATACTGAGTTGTGTACTGCACGATTTTGTATAGTAATATCAACATTAAATTATAGTAATCAGTCTATAAACATGCAGTTAAATGAATGAGAAGGAAACTTTAATTATTACAAGATATCTCTTATGAAAAATTAAACAACTTTCACAAATTATAGTTCATTTCTCCTTTAGCAAGATAAATTGTTGTTATTTGAAATCAAAATTCATTTCCTGAAAGTCTAAAAAAGTTTGGAGAGTATCAATGCAAGGAGTACGCAAGTTGAAGATGGCAGTAGATTTTATATTTCTTTTTTTGATATTTTTCCAAATATTGGCAGACCAAGTTGACTTTACGTCATATAAGAGGCTATTAAATGAGAAAATACTAATTTTAAGAATTTCTTCATTTTCAAATTTGATCCAAAAAATCAAATTAATGATAGAGATCTCATCAATCTCGTTATAATTTTGAATGAATTTTCATAGATCATTCTGTCCTGCATGCTGCCATTACTACCTCTCATGTATTTTCTTTATGTTATATTCTTTAAATATTCTTGAATATATTTTTCTTTTAGTTTTTATGAAATAAATTTCATTAAATGTTTTTTTCACTGTTCAAAATCAACAATTTGCCAAAGTGGACCTCCTCTTTCAAAAATCTAACCCATTAACACTGAACTAGAATTAATATGAGAGTTTTTCATCGGTATGAGATAACCAGAATTTCATTGAAAGCCGAACAAAAGCACTTAACAAGAGTTCAGCTTCTTCAGTTGTAACGATCCGTCTAGTCATTATTAGACTTTGCACTGCTCGTGTATAAAAACCAAGTTGATTCTTTATATGATTGGTTCACCGGGAAGTTTTACGTGTAATTAAAACTATAGAAGAATCGCTAAGGATTAAAAATCATAGGACCGGATATGGCCGCTTCGCCGCAGCGATTCTTCTATTGACCGCTGCAACTGTCGACGCGGACCACACCTAGTTAAAAACCTTATTACGGGGTAGAACACATGGAGACTTAAGTAAGGTAAACCTTCCTTTCACTATCTTTTCTACAGTAAATACCTCACCTCTAGGTTTAACCATAATGATAATAAACATGGAGCTCTTAAAATTACTCACACATTAGAGGGATGAAGTAGGCAGCATAGAACCAAGAACTGGTAGTTCGTTAAATCTTATTATAGATTATTTTTCTAAGTTGATAAACGGAACCCAAAGAACAACAATTTTGATAATTAAAGAGGGGTTGGGACTTGAGTTTTTGAATTAGAAATACAGAGGCAGGAGTTGTCAACTATAGAATCTAAATTACTGCTCATGATTTATTTTTACTCTATTTACTGAAATTCATGCTATTCCTAGACTTCTCTGTCATGGTCAATGGAATTGGAAGCAAAGGATGAAGACTCCATGATTGTTCATGGTACCTGCTCGGCCTCGAGGTAGGTTATGATTTACGTGAGTTAGACTTTGATTAGTGAGTCGTATATATATTGTAGAATTGACGGGAGAAGCATGATTAGGTCTTCAGACATGGAGTTTGGTTGGATACTTGTTAGGTTGGCATTAATTGAGAAGTGTGAGGGTTGTCACCATAAAAGAATAGTTGAACCAAATGCGTAGTTGCTTGTCCTAGGGGAGATGGCAGAATATATGGAGATGGTTATTATGGATCTAGTGAGGGTTTGGATTGTGTTGCTAGTAAACTGACCTTGGCAAAGTCCTGTATACCTTGCGTTAGGTGATGCATACTTTAGCGTAGCTAATTTCTTTGTGTTTTTAGGATTAGCGTTGAGTCTTATTACGACTAATGGCATTATAATCTATATTTCATTGAATCTTGTATTATTCAGCGTCATAACCTTATTGTGCTCTGGACTTTGATATTGTTGACTGGTTCTATTTCATATTTATTGCTGGAATAGGATCACGATGAGAAACACATTATGATGAGAAATAGAATATATATACACACACACACACATACAAAAAGGAACATTTGACTGGGGTTAGGATGTGGCCTAGTTAAGGGCTCGTGATCTGAGGTCAGTTTAGAGCGAGTGGTACATGGACACCATGGGTTCCCTGCAGGTCATGGCTAATTGGGGAAACAATACCATTTAGCATGTGTATACATAATTGAGAGATATCATTGCATTATATCTTACTTACTTATATTTCCTGTGAAGGTGGCGTTGCATACCCATTTGCTTGTAATAGGCAATGATTCATCCCAGAGGTTTCATGGCTGATTTCCCTCTGTAGTAGAGCCGTCAGGTTTTCAGGTGAAATTCATAGTCCCACTTGATAGATAAAAAGGCATGTGATGTTATAGTGATCCCAGTTAGAAGGGTTAAGGGTGGAGCATGCAGTTGAGATACTACCGTTCATTTTATTGTTTGTGTTTATTCTTATTGCATATGTAGTAAGTGATTAGTGGTCGATGACCATCTTGAGTTGTTATGTTGAATCTGTCTGTCAAGTTATGAGTCTGTTAGATTGTTGGAGGTAAGAGAATGTGATTTGCAGAGGAATGAGTTAACACGAGGTATAAATCTAAATTAACTATTCTTGAGGTTGAACTGTTTCGGAGTCTCCGTTGAGCTGAAAACTAATTTGTTGTTATTAGTCCTTATCTTCTGTTGTTACGTGGAGATTGTAGTGGTAGAGGGATTTCGAGTGAGGCCATCATAGAATTGTAACCTTGAGTAGGAGTTATAAAGTGTTATGATTGAGCCTATCTATTTGTTATGATTGATTTTATAGTATATTGCGTGAACTAATCTTAGTTGGCCTATGATGCTTACTAGTATGTGTGGTGTACTGATCCTACTATTGCTACATTCCTTTTGGGGTGTAGATGTGTTTCGGGTTATTGCTTGAAGGTTTCATTTACAGGCAGCGGCGGATATCTTCCTTCAGCTTTCGTACATCTCCTTCAAGGCAGAAGCTGTGTCATTTATTTCTTTTGGTCATCCATACATGTTGTAGAATCTCTTGTACACATCTAGACTAGGTCCCGCGAAGTTGTCATTTCTAAATTTTTAAAGAAAGGCATTCATGTTTCACACTTATTGTTCATTATTGCCTGTTGTTACAAGGTCAAATGATTTTATTAGTGGATTGGTTGGTAAGGGCTCGCCTGCCAGGTGGGATAAGGTAGGTGCCCACACGATCCGTAATTTGGGTCATGACATCGGTGATTACTCGGGTTTTTTTAACTGGAGAGCAGATCATCTAGACATTTCCATAAGGATCCTTTAGCTTTCCAACACGCTCACCGCAACAACCAGCAGCAGCAACATCTCCTTCGCCTTCGCCCATAGAAATAACACAAGCAAAAAAAAACCTTAGCTATAGCAGCATCGACATCCTCAGTCTCCAAGAAAAAAATACAACCAGTCGAAGCAGTCATCACAGGAGCAGTAGAGTCTTCATCAATAAGATCAGCAACAAGGAACGCAAATGAACCAAGCTTAAGTTCAATAGAGAGAACAAACGATATCTCTTCTTTTGCCTTGCTTTTCGGATGGTTGACACATATCACTTCTCCGCACCAAATACCGTTTTGTAGAACTTTACGACATCGTTTGCTTTAGGTGCTTCAACAAATAGCTCTGGCTTCACCAAAGTGAAAACGACACATTTCACCTTCTCAGATGCTACGTTATGTGCCTTGGTTACTGAGCCTCTGTTTTGTGGTTGAACTTCAGCCATTGTTGTTAAAACCCTAAGAGAGAAAAAGAAACATAAAGGACAAGAAGAAGGAAATAATAGAGAATGCAAAGTGAATTTTTAGAACAATAATTTCATTAATAATATCACCATCAGTACAATTATTTATACTGTTTGTGCATACAATGAGAGCCATCAGCCTTATAACATCACCAATGACCACAATACGATATATAAATTACAAGACAGCTTACATTGCATACTCCCAGATGTACAACATCACTGACCGTGTACTGTGAATGATACAGATGATGATACACATGATTGTTGAACCCAACTTGCGCTGCTACTCCACCGAGTGTTCCATTCATTTTCAACGCATCACGGGACCCCCTTCTTCACCCCATTCTTGATCCTCCATCATTCTTGGGATGGCTCAGGGGGGCCTGGTTATCTGCGCCAATAACCCAAAATTGTGTGCATTTTCAATATATTCCTAATTATTAATTAAAATCGAAGGTTCTACTTATGAGTTGCTAATCAAAAAGCCCTGAGAGAACCTGAAAGAATTGAAGCACTTGGAAATGATACTAGTACAACTCCTCTTCCCATTTCCTGCAACTCTCACATCCATCTATCATTCTACCAAAGGGAAAAAAAATTGGGGGAAAAAATGGAAAATAAAGTAGAAACAAATGAAGAATTTCTCCGATCCCTTTATGCATCCAGTAAAAGGAGAATAAAAAGAAAAGTTGCAAACAAGATCAAATCTTTAATCGTAGTATAGAAAACTTTTATTTATTTAGTATAGAACTCACCTGATTGTAGATTTCTTGATTATAAAACTTGAGAGAAAGCGAGAGACTTGAAAGTGTAGAAGAATCGAGTGAAGCAAACGAAAGAGTAGTTGAGATTATAATAGAATTTATACTTGAGGCCTTTTAACCATTTAATAATCGTTATTTATTGGCCTGATTAATCTATGATGCTCCAGATGATATCAAAGCTGTTACACCTCGTGGTTTTGTACTTTGAGACTTGTCGTGCATTAGTGGTTCTGGCTAAATGAGATTAGACAAGCTTATTACATGGGTGTAACACATCAAATTCATGTTTAGTAGGTATTGGAATAATTAGAGGTTCAATGAGTTAATGATAGAAAGTTTTAACAAAAAGTTGAGATTTACGGTCAAATATACGGACCGTATATAATGTATGGATCGTAAAATGCTTTAGACTCCATCGTAGAATCAAACCAGAGAGTGGTGGTCTTCTGCTTGGGATTTATGGTTGGATTTACAGTTCGTATATTTTATACGGACCATAAATTCCATAAACCCCCACTGTATAAATTAATTCAGTGGTTGGTTCCTTCTGTTGAGGATTTACGGTCCAATGTACAGACCGTAAATTATTTACGGTTCGTGTATTGAGTCATACATCTGAGGTGGTGAAAGTTTTATTTTTGGATATATACCCGACCCTCCTTTATTTTAATCCATTTCCATCATTTCCCAAGTCCATGAGAACTCTAGAAACTTCTCTAAACATATCTAAACAAATCCAAGTGAAATCAAGGATCAAAGGGCAAGGATCAAGAGATTCAAGTGTTGAAAGAATCACTAGGGTTTGTAGAGCCCAAGAATTTCTTTGGTGATGAAGTAGGGGTTTCACTCATGTGGGAGAGTTGATCCAAAGATTTCTCTTGTGCGATTAAGGTAAGTTTTCACATCTATTTTCATGTTATTAAGAATGTCTAGTTGTTAAATAACTTGATTGAGGGAAGAAAGCAAAAAAGGAAGTTCAAATGTGGGTTTGATGATATTTTGAGTAATAAATTAACTTGAGTTGTAATTATTGGACTATTTTGAGTATAATCTTGCTATGAATGGTAGTAATGATGATGAGGAACTGTGGTATATGAGTGTATATAGAGTTGCGTTGAAATTGTTATTGTGTGTTGATTATGAAAAGGAGTTTTGGGCTTTGAATGAAGTCTCTTGATTATGGTATTGATGATAATGTCATTGTTGATTGGGAGTTGTTTTATGATATAGTTGAAGTCGATAAAATAGGGAAAACGCTACCCAAATTTTGTCAATTCGTTAATAATACTAGTTTGAACATAAGAGTGTTTTCAAGACTTAACCTTAGTATGATCCTCTTGAATGTAGACTTTGCGAACTTCGAGGGAGAATGTTAAGTGATTAAGGAGATGTTAAAGTTTGTTAAAGCTGTCCCTTCTTTCATTTTGGCATGATCATATGATATGAGTGAACAAACGTGTAAATGAGCTTCCATATCACTCTACTCTTAGAAGCCCTAGGAGTACCTCAGTCTTTGATGATCCTATACTCCTTGTTATGATTATTCCTTCTGATCTTGGGTCCTGAGATTTCTTATATTGATAATGTTAGTCCAAGGATGTCTATCGGAGGTAGTACGACCTTATGTCACTCCGAGAGTTGTAGTTACTCGTTGTACTTATGCATTGCATTCATTATACATATGCATATTGACCCTTGACCAGAAGGCGCTATATACGTGGATATTATATGTAAAAGGGGTATGGGGAAAGGGATATGCATTATATATGCATTACCACCTGATCAGCTAGTGAACAGTGATGATGATGATATATGGATCGGGTCGTACGTTTCTCGACACTAATATATGATATATGGACCGGGCCGTACGTTCTCAGCACTAACATATGATTTATGGACCGAGCTGTACGTTCTACAACACAAACAGTTATATTATGACCTAGGCATATCATGCGCCCTCAGAGGCACTTTCTTGTTATACAGAGTTATTGATGCATTCAGATATTGAGACTTGCTTTCATGTTTCAGATGTCCTTCATGATCTTACATACTTGTGGTTCTTATGCCTCACATACTCGGTACATTATCCGTACTGACTCCCCTATTGCTCGGGGGGGCTGCGTTCATGCCCGCAGGTTCAGGTAGACAGACAGGCGGTCCAGCTCAGTAGGACTTCCCCTCAGTAGTAGTCGGCGTGCTCCACTTGATCCGGAGCTACAGTCCTTTTTTGGTATGCCAGTTTGAGATGTATATGCATATATAGGTATGACGGGACCCTGTCCCATCCTTTCTACAGCTTTATATTCTAGTAGAGGTTTGTAGACAGTTGTATGTAGATGACATGTGATGTAGCCTTGTCGGCTCCTATTCTTTTGTGTACAGCATATGTAGCGACCTAGTCGGCTTGCACCGTTCTTTTCAGCATATATATATATATATATATATATATATATATATATATATATATATATATATATATATATATATATATATATATACGATGGTACGGTGTTTATGATGTATCCTTTCTTGAGTCAGTATAGTTCAGATTGAGTTATTTATGGGCCTTTGTTATTCAGTGCTATACAGGTACGAGTATAGGGGTGTTTGGTCACTAGAGATCAGGCACTCGTCAAGACTCATCAGTTTGGGTCGTGACAGAAGTGGTATCAGAGCAGTTCCTTCCTAGGGATGTTAACAGACTGTGTCTAGTAGAGTCTTATTTATGGGTGTATTGTGCACCACACTTATAAACAAGAGGCTACAGGATATTTTAGAAATTGTCATTCCTTCTCTCTCTTAGATAGTGCGATAGAGTCGTGTGCCAATAGTTCGCCTTCTAATAATTTGTTCTGATTTCAGCAATGCCTCGCAAGAAAGCTACACTCGCCCAGAAGGGTAAGGGAGTGGCTGGTGAGGCCACTAGCCATACTCAGCAAGCTACCAGGGCTCGGGGCTAGTCTTAGAGTGAGAGCCCATCGCAGACTTCGCATACCCTCGCCTCCGGCCTCACCCCAACGCCCTGGTTCCTCGGCCAAATGCAACTTGGGCCGGGTTATGTGGGATGCTATACTATTGACCGGATTGGCCGCCGCTCGGGCTCGGCGTCGGGGAGTTGGTGTTGATCGGGTAGACGGCGATGGTGCGAGGGGTTAAGACTTTTTTCGGGTTAGATCCTCCAGAGTTTTTTGTGTTGAAGCAAGATATGGACCCTCAGGATTTTATTAATAGTATGCAGAGGACTTTGAGGGTTATGCATGTTGACGAGGTCGAGTCAGTGGAGCTGGCTTGATATAGGCCCTAATGTTTGCGGTCATGATGGTATCGGACATGGGAGCTATCTGGGGAGAGAATGCCCCTCCGGCCATTTGGCGAGAGTTTTTTCGCTAACTTTATTCCTATTGGCCACCCCAAGGAGAGGTGACGGGCTCGAGCAGATACGGTTCATGCTCGAGCCCGTATTGTTCAAGTACGGTCTTATCTTTTGCGATTCATTAATTCAGATTTGCCCCGACTATGGTGTTTGAGATGGAAGAATCGAGTTCATCATTTTGCTTATTAGCTAATCTGGGCCACATTTGATAGATGAGTGTCTGACCATTGCATTACTGATAGGGCATGGATATTTAAGTTATACGGGCGTATGCACGAGAATACGGAAGATCGTGGCGTCGGTGAGGGGCAGAGTGTGAGCGTGACCGGAGCTATGGTAAGAGGGATAGATCTTTAGATATTGCTGGTGAGTTTATAGGAGGATAGAGACAGCAGCATTCCCAGTATTCATTTCATTCGGCAGGGAGTGCACCTTTGCGGTTTTTAAGCCCTAGGTATGATCGGTTTTCTTATTCCGGAGCGGGCTAGAGTTTTAGAGCATCAGGTTCTCAGTATAGACCAAAGTCAGGCCAGGTGAGACCACCTTTTCCACGGGGTGCCCAGTGTGGTAAATTACACGCTGGACAGTGTCGATTGGGATCGAATGTTTGTTATGCTTATGGTCAACCAGGCCATAAGAGAAGGGAGTGTCTGATAAGGGGTGATGTAACGCCCCGAACCTGGGCCTGGACGTAACACGGCACCCGGTGCCTGACTGCATGTGACCGAGCGAACCAACTGGCTAGCTGAATCAACATGTGATATCAAAACATAACTAATTTATAAAATAAAACTAACGCAAGCTGATTAACTAAAAGTCTCACTGAAATATCATAATGCGGAAATACTTAGACAATGCGAACATGTCCGAAAGTAGCCAACATGGCTAAACCAAACAACCGAACGACCGCCAACAAGGCCAACACAATAAATATCTCGACCGTCTCTAACCGTGTCTGGCGTGCTTCTCGCAGTGCCGAATAACAGAGTCGTCTATAACCGAACCGACCGGATAACCGACAACGCCCCGAAGGAATTTGGGGCTCACTGGTCACCGATACGTGCACTCCTAAATAGCCGAGTCGTCAACTCGTATTCGTTGCTCCTCGCATCGCGAGATGCAGTCTCTCACAATAAAAGGACATCAAACATTACTTGAATTGTACCGGTATGTAAAGCAACCGGGCGCAATAAAATACCTGAAAACCGAAACCGAAACCGATAACTCAGAATCGTAATAACAAGGAAGTAGAGATGAATACTCCCCTCGCTCTATAGGCGAAATCATACGTATACCGTGTTTTGTATATGCGGGGCCTATTTGAATAATAAATACACGCTATGGCCTCGGCTTTAGTAGTGCGTCACCAACGGCTCGGCCATGTATACGTATACACAAGGCATCGCGCTGTGCTCCTGCAAAATCACATATGTATAATTATGGTTAATTAATAAGGATTTGAGACCATAACAACAATGAACAATCTTTGGCCCAGAAATAGACATGCTGATCGAACCGAAAAACACCGATCATTTGAGCATCATCGAATTTCTAGGCGAGACCGAGATTGTGGTAACAATACATAAGTCTATAAAGATTACGTGCCGAGTTCATGATATTCAAATTGATAACCATGAACGAATTCTCAGAATCGCAACCCTAGAAGATAACGGGGGCTACAACATATCATAAAACCGGGGTTAAACCGTATTCGAGTCAAATTACGACAAGTATGAAGAATGAGCGTAGGGAGAATCATGAACATTCCCTAACGTAGATAGTTAGCCTCACATACCTTAATTCCACCTTTGAGCGAAATACAATGTTCGTCGCCCTTTCAACTTTGATCTATATCAATACAAGCCAAGGGTTCTATATTGAAGAATAACGATTCATGCTTTGGTCATCTAAGCATTTTATCAAACACTTAGTGGGCATAAAGCTCCATAAGTCTCCCATTAATAGAGTTTTCTTCACCCAATTCCCATTCTATTACTTCTAGGTGATTCTACAATCTCAATTAGATGTAATTAACATCATTCTCCATCACCCATATCATTATAACAATCTCGAGTCAACAATCCAAAACTCTAGCATAGTTTATATAATCTCTTTATCAAACCCATTTACTATTCTCCCAAGAACTAAATCAATTCACAACTATACATGATTAGAGAGTAGAAACATTACCTTTTTGAAGTCCAATCCTCTTGAATTCGGGCTCTAGGGTTTCCACATCCAACAAAATGTTCCAATCCAAACTCCTATGGATTAGAGAGTTTACTCGAGTTAGAAAGGGATTAGGGACTTAAATTCACCCTAGAATCATGATAAAACTTACCTTGTAGGGTTCTTGAGGCTTGGGACTTGTTCTTCTTGACTTTAGGTTAATTTTTCGTGGATGGGGTGCTTTGGGGAATTAGACCCCAAATCTTAAATATAACTTAAAACGCGTAAAGACCTTTGACCGAAACCGACCCGTTTCGCGATGGTTCCAAGCGATGCGCATCGCGCAACATTCCGGCAAAAAAAAAATCAGAGTTGCGCGATCTCTCCGCGAAGCGGGGCCATCGCGAGCTCTCTCACGCGCCCCGAGAAGCGACGGGTGTCGGTTTTGTATAGTGTTCGGTAAAATGGGCATAACTTTCCGTACATAACTCTGTTCAAGACCCATAATATACCGTTGGAAATCTATTTCAAAGGGCTACAACTTTTATCAAGGAAGATTCCTCAAATTCCCAACATATTTTCACGAAATTTGGTGATCGAAGCTTCCATATTGAAAACTTAGCCGATTATAGGATTTAAGTGCTTTACTATTAGCCATATTGAGATGATCATATCTCCTTGATCCGATCTCTAATTGGCTTAGTCCTTATATCGTTAGAAAGGTATTTCTACATACTATAACTTTCATTAAGGGTACTTTCCCAAATTTCAAAGGCGATCAAGGGTTATCGCCGCCGAAGTAGTGTATCGGCATTTTCGCAAAACGTTCGAACCTTCAGTTTTTCCGCTAAAACTCTAATGCTATGAGTCTAAACTTAGTTCCAAGATACAGGGTGTTACAGGTGATGCAGGCATCGTTCAGCCTACGGGGTCTATGGTTGGTTCTTCTTCATCAGTACGCCCCTCAGGGCAAGGTGTGCAGGCACTAGTCGGACGTGGTAGAGGGAGGAGTGAAGTATCTAGCTCGAGTGGACCTCAGCACCGCGTCTATGCATTGGCCAATAGACAAGATTATTAGTCGTCTATGAATATTGTCACAGGTATATAATCAGTCTCCTCCTATGATGTGTATGCACTGATTGACCCAGGTTCTACCTTATCATATGTTACTTCATTTATTGCTGGCAAGTTTGGGATAGAGCCTGAATCGATCAAACCGTTTGAGGTGTCTACTCCAGTTGGTGATCCAGTTATAGCTAGGCGAGTCTATAGAGGTTGGGTAGTAATAGTTGGTAATCACCATACCCTAGCAGATTTGACTGAGTTACACATGATTGATTTCGATGTCATTATGGGTATGGATTGGTTGGCTTCCTGTTATGC
Source organism: Lycium ferocissimum (assembly GCF_029784015.1). Lineage (NCBI taxonomy): Eukaryota > Viridiplantae > Streptophyta > Magnoliopsida > Solanales > Solanaceae > Lycium > Lycium ferocissimum. The sequence goes on from NW_026725877.1 coordinate 27,048, forward strand.
TAGTGTTGATTGCAGAACGAAGATAGTTCGATTCCAGTTTCTAGGCGAGCCAATCCTTGAGTGGAAGGGTAATGCTGCTTTGCCATGGGGTAGGTTTATTTCCTACCTTAAGGCAAGAAAGACGATCGAAGAATTGGGTACATCTATCATCCGGTTCGGGTTCGGGATGTACTGCGAGTCACCGACCCTTCGCCCCGTCCGTGGTTAATGAGTTCCCACAAATGTTTCCAGATGAGCTCCCAGGCATTCCGCTAGAATGGGAGATTGATTTCACTATTGATTTATTACCAGGTACTCGGCCAATATCCATTCCTCTTTATCGAATGACACCTGCAGAGTTAAAAGGACTGAAGGAGCAACTAAGGGAATTACTCGAAAAGGGATTTATTAGGCCCAAACCTTACTGTGGGGAGTGCCAATATTATTTTTAAGAAAGAAGAATGGCTTCTTGCGAATGTGTATTGATTACAGGCAATTGAATAAAGTGATTGTAAAGAATAAGTATCCGCTTCTGAAGATAGATGATTTATTTGACTAGCTGCAGGGTGCCAAATACTTCTCGAGGATAGACTTGAGATCGGGGTATCATCAGGTCAGGGTGAAGGAGGAAGACATTCCGAAAAAGGTATTTAGGACTAGATATGGGCACTATGAGTTTCGTGTTATGTCATTTGGGTTAACTAATGCTCCAGCTGCGTTTATGGACTTGATGAATCGCGTATTCAGGCCCTTCCTAAATCTGTTCGTGATTGTGTTTATAGATGATATTCTGGTTTATTCGCCGTCAAAGGCTAAACATACGGGGGCATTTACAAAGCGTGATTGCGTTCTTCGAGATGAGGAAATTCAGTATGCCAAGTTTTCCAAGTGTGAGTTCTGGTTGAACTCTGTGGCTTTTCTTGCTTATATTATTTCAGATGAAGGCATTAGAGTAGATACTCAAAAGATTGAAGCTATGAAGAATTGGCCAAGGCCCACGACACTGATGGAGATACGTAGCTTTTTAGGTTTGGTAAGATATTATAGGAGGTTTGTAGAGGTATTTTCTTCTCTTTCAGTCCCGTTGACCAAGCTAACTCAAAAATCTGCTAAGTTCCAGTGGACGAATATATGTGAGCGGAGTTTTCAGATATTGAAAGACAAGTTGACCTTAGCACCTGTTTTGACTCTTTCCCGAGGGAAGAGATGACTATGTCATTTATTGCGATGCTTCATGTATTGGGTTGGGCTTTGTATTGATGCAGCACGGTAAAGTTGTTGCTTATGCTTCTAAATAGTTGAAGAAGCACGAGAAGAACTATCCAACTCATGATCTTGAGTTACCTATGGTGATCCATGCTTTGAAAATGAGGAGACATTATTTATATGGCATCCATGTTGATATCTATACTGACCATAAGAGCCTCCAGTACATCATTAAGCAGAAGGACTTGAACTTATGTCAGAGGCGATGGCTGGAGTTGTTGAAAGATTATGATGTTGATATTCTATATCATCCTGGGGAAGCTAATGCAGTAGATGATGCTCTTCGTCGTAAATCCATGGGTAGCCTGTTATATGTGCGACGGGAGAAAAGAGAGAGATAGTCGCGAAGTTCATCAATTACCGGCCTTGGAGTTCTACATGGGGATTCGGAGTGATGTAGAATTCTTTGTTCAAGACACAACGGTGTCATCTTTGGTAGCAGAGATAAATGAACATCAGTACAAGGATCCTGTTATAGTTCATTATCGAGATACAACTCCTCAGAAAGAAAAGACACCATTCGTGATCACATGAGATGGAGTACTCAGGTATCGAGGTAGATTATACGATCCTAATATTGTAGGCTTCATAGGCAAGTTATGGGGGAAGCCCATTATTCTCACTATTCTATCCATCCGGGCATAACAAAGATGTATGATGATCTCAAGGAAGTGCATTGGTGGGATGGCATGAAGAAAGATATAGAGGAGTTTGTTGCTCACTGTCTGAATTGTCAGCAAGTCAAGATAGAGCACCAGAAGCCCGGAGGTTTATTACAGGCTATGGAGGATTCCTATATGGAAATGGGAGGTAATTAATATGGATTTCATTACAGGTTTGCCCCGTACTCAGCGGAAGTATGATTCAATATGGGTCATAGTTGATAGGCTTACAATGTCAGCCCACTTTCTGCCTGTCAGAACTACTTATTCAGCTAAAGATTATGCAAAGCTCTATCTTAGAGAGATTGTACGACTTTATGGTGTTCCTATAGCCATTATTTTAGATAGAGGGGCGCAGTTCACAGCTAATTTCTGGAAATCTTTTTAGAATGGATTGGGGACTCAGGTGAGTCTTAGAGTAGCATTTCATCCGCAAACAGATGGACAAGTGGAACATACTATGCATACACTTGAAGACATGTTGAGAGATTGTGTGATTGACTTTCGAGGTAGCTGGGATGATCATTTGCCTCTTATTGAGTTTGCATATAATAACAGTTACCATTCCAGTATTCAGATGGCTCCTTATGAGGCCTTATATGGACGGAGATGTAGATCACCTATAGGGTGGCTTAATGTTAGAGAAAATCAGCTAGTAGGCCTAGACCTAATACAACAAGTAGTTGACAAAATGAAAGTAATTCAAGAAAGATTACTAGCAGCATAGAAATGACAGAAATCCTATGCAGATAATCGGCGGCGTAAGCTAGACTTTGAGGTAAGCGATTGGGTCTTCCTGAAAGTTTCACCTATGAAGGGAGTGATGAGACTTGGCAAGAAAGGTAAGTTGAGCCCTCGATACATTGGGCCATATAGAATTATTCGTACAGTGGGTAAGGTGACATATGAGTTGGAGCTACCTTCTGAGTTGGAGTCTGTACATCCAGTATTTCATATGTCCATGCTCCATTAGTGTATAGGAGATCCTTCGAGAGTTGTACCGGTAGACGATATCCAGGTGACCGAGCAGTTATCCTACGAGGAGATCCCTAGCTATATTGGATAGACAAGTTCGTCGATTGCGCACTAAGGATGTGGCTTTTGTTAAATTGTTATGGAGAAATAATAATGTTGAAGAAATGACTTGGGAGGCTAAAGAGGAAATGAATGCTAAATACCCGTATTTATTTTCGTCATATTAGGAGGCTCAGTTTGAGGCATCATCTCCCCCAGGTATTAGATTTATTTATAGTTGTTGTGATTGGTTGTGTGAGGCCATAATGTTGTATGTTTTAGTATATGGCCCTGTATGGCATTAATTTGGGCTATTGTGTACCAGTTGGATTGATATATTTACAGGGGAAACTCTGGCAAAATTTCTATAGAATCCCTAAGAGTCTAACATTTGAGATTCTATAGAATGTTACATCTCGTGATTTTGTACTTTGTGATTCGCCGTGCATTAGTGGTTCTAGTCTTGGATAAGGGGGTTATTAAATGAGATTAGACAAGCTTATTCCATGGGTGTAAGAGATCAAGTTCATATTTAGTAGATGTTGGAAGAATTAGAGGTTCAATGAGTTAATGAGAGAATGTTTTAGAAAAAAGTTGAGATTTACGGTCAAATATACGGACCGTAAGATGCTTTGGACTCCACCATAGAATCAAATCAGAGAGTGGTGGTCTTCTGCTTGGGATTTACGGTTGTATTTACAGATCGTATATTTTATACGGACCGTAAATTCCATAAAACCCCACCATATAAATTAATTCAGTGGTTGGTGCCTTCTGTTGAGGATCTACGGTCCAATGTACGGACCGCAAATTATTTACGGTCCGTGTACTGAACCGTACATCTGAGGAGGTGACAGATTTATTTTTTGATATATACCCGACCCTCCTTCATTTTAATCCATTTCCAACATTTCCCAAGTCCATGAGAGCTCTAGAAACTTCCTCTAAACATATCTAAACAAATCCAAGTGAAATCAAGGATCAAAGGGCAAGGATCAAGAGATTCAAGTGTTGAAAGACTCACTAGGGTTTGTAGAACCCAAGAATTTCTTTGGTGTTGAAGTTGGGGTTTCACTCAAGTGGGATAGTTGATCCAAATCTTGCTCTTGTGTGATTAAGGTAAGTTTTCACATCTAGTTTCATGTTATTAAGAATGTCTAGTTGTTGAATAACTTTATTGAGGGAAGAAAGCAAACGAGGAAGCTCAAATGTGGGTTTGATGATATTTTGAACAATAAATTAACTTGAGTTGTAATTGTTGGAATATTTTCAGTATAATCTTGCTATGAATAGTAGTAATGATGATGAGGAAGTGTGGTATACGAGTGTATATAGAGTTGTGTTGAAATTGTTGTTGTATGTTGATTATGAAAAGGAGTTTTGGGCTTTGAATGAAGTCTTTTGATTATGGTGTTGATGATAATGTCATTGTTGATTGGGAGTTGTTTTATGATATAGTGGAAGTCAATGGAATAGGGGAAACGCTGCCCAAATTTCGTCAATTCGTTAATAATAGAAGTTTGAACTTAAGAGTCTTTTCAAGACTTAACCTTAGTATGATTTTCTTGAATGTAGACTTTGCAAACTTGGAAGGAGAACATTAAGTGATTAAGGAGACGTTAAGGTTTTTTAAGGTTGTCCTTTCTTTCATTTTGGCATGATCATATGATATGAGCGAACAAGCGTGTAAACGAGCTTCCATATCACTCTACTCTTAGAAGCACTAGGAGTACCTCAGTCTTTGATGATCCTATACTCCTTATTATGATTGTTCCTTCTGATCTTAGGTCTTGAGATCTCTTATATTTATGATGTTAGTTCAAAAGGTGTCTATCTGAGGTAGTACGACCTTATGTCACTCCGAGAATTCTAGTTACTCATTGTACTTATGCATTGCATTCATTATACACATGCATATTGACCCTTGACCAGAAAGCATTATATACACGTATATTATATATATGTATCGGTATGGGGGAAGGGAAACGCGTTATATACGCATTACCACCTGATCAGTTGGTGCACAGTGATGATGATATATGGATCGGGCCCTACGTTTTTCGGCACTAATATATGATATATGGATCGGGCCCTACGTTCCTCGGCACTAATATATGATATATGGATCGGGCCATACGTTCCTCGGCACTAACATATGATATATGGATCGGGCGGTACATTCCACAGCACTAACAGTTATGCTATAACCTATGTATATCATCCGCCCTCAGAGGCACTTTCATGTTATACAGAGTTATACAGATGTTCCCAGATGTTCAGTCACAGATGCATTCAGCTATTGAGACTTTCTTTCATGTTTCAGATGTCCTTCATGACCTTATATACTTGTGGTTCTTATGCCTTACATACTCGGTACATAATCCGTACTGACTCCTCTATTGCTCGGGTGTTACACCTTAAATTTTCTGTTAGCCTATAGTGAATAGATTAACGAAGGACATGACGTAGAAGATGTTTTGATAAGTAAGAAATAACATTTGATGACCCAAATCGAGATTTCAAAGACAATTAAAATAAGGGAAGAAAGTTGTTAAGGAAAGCAAGTCATATGTTGTGTGTCGGACAAGAATTATGAGTATCGAATTAATGAGAGTTTAATGATGCTTTGGAGAAGAGTTATAACGTCCCTTAGATTGGTATTGAGGTGTTAAACAAGTGTCAAGAAGGTTCTATAAGGATTGGAGATCAAACGAGTCAACGAGAATGATTTCGGAACTATTTGGCATTATACGGCCCAACATATCGGCCGTATAAATTATCTTTGGCTGTATGTCCGGCCGTATAATCAGCCCGAATGGCATGTCTCTCTGGACCAAATCTACGGCCAGACATACGGTCAATATAATTTATACGGACCGTATGTTGGTCCGTAGATTTCCCGATCGGGACAGGTTTTAAAATGATATAAGGACCTCTCTCTTATTTCATTTCATTTCATTCCTCTTCTCCACAAGTCAAGAAACCTTTAGAATATTCTCCACTTTTCATCCACAAGAATTCAAAGGAAATTGATGATCAACTTCATCAAGCCAACAAAATCAAGATTGTGAAACCCGTTAAAGTTCATCTAAGTCAAGAAATTCCTAGAGAAGTGAACTAGGGTTTTGGTGCAACAAGAGTACTTCCACTCAAGGCTTATTCTTCCATTATCTAAGGTAAGTTTAATGATCTTTTCATATTGTTTGAAGTATTGAAAAGTTGAAACACTTGGATTATAGAAGGAAATAGGAAATGGGTCATAAATATGGCAATAGTGTCATTGTTGAGTAGAAGCTTAGATTGAGTTGTGGATATTGATATGTTGAGATTGTAAATACATTATGAATGACATTTAGAACATGGGATGAGTATTATATGTGAAAGAACGCGATAGTGAACTATGACCATGATTATGGAGAATTGAAGTGAAATTGTGAAATGTGAATAATGTAAATGAATGATGATTGTTGTTTATGATATTGTGATGTTGTTATGGATGTTTGGAAGTTGATATGGAATATGGAGGAAGTTGTATAAACAAAGGAAATGCTGCCCAATTTTCTCTAGCTTTAGTAAGCACGTTCTTATAATTGTGCAGCTAATGTCGATACGAATTCCCTTGAAGGTAAAGAACGTGTGCATTAAGGGAGAACGAGCAAGCGATAGAATAGTTAAACGACAAAGGTATGTGAGGCTAGTCCTTTATTTCTAAGGCATGAATCCTATGGCTTGATTTTCCTCCTTCTTCATGAATCTCCTACATTCCGGAAATTAAGAGTCTATGTTCATGAACAGCCATATGAGATAAGAGATACATTATGAGCACGATGATGATGATAACGGTGCTTAAGTATAAAGATTCTAGAGTTCATGATATGATGTTCCTACAAGCTAATGATGTTATCTATAATCCATTGATGTTGTTTATTATATACACTCACCTTATATGCTAATTCCTTCAAGGTGAGGCAGAATGCTTATAAATGCTCCATAATGTAATCGGGGGTTCACGGCCTTATGTCACCCTGATAAAGTACAGGTGTCTTTGAGTTTCTATGCATGCATTATGATGAGTACATTATGATGAGTATATGATGATGATGTTACACCGCGCCTATATGGCCGGGCAGTCACCGCTAAGGCGGGCAGCATATACACCATGGCCAGATGGCATAGGCAGACACCACTAGTGGGCAGCATGAGATGGTACCCCGGACGCGGGAGGCCTGGACACAGGCTAATGCTAATGATTATCACACCGTACCTATATGGTAAGGCATTTTACACATATATGCACACATGATATGATGATGATTATGAAAGTAGGCCAACATGCATTATTTCTTTTACGGTTCACAGTCAGTTACATATTGCTCCTCATTTGATTCCTCCTCATTTCATTGATATATTATTGTTGTTGATGCCTTACATACTTAGTACAATGTTCGTACTGACGTCCGTTTTCTTTGGATGCTGTGTTCATGCCCACAGGTAGACAGGGAGGTAATCCAGACTCATAGAAGCTATTAGCTGCTTTGAGAGCACTCCATTTTCCCGGAGGTGCCATTGATTATTATTTTGGTATATATGTATATGTATGTTTTGGGCATGACGGGGTCCTATCCCGTCCCTATGTCTAGCACTCTAGTAGAGGCTCATAGATGCGTAGTTGTGGGTAGTATGGTCTCACAAGTCTCTCATTGTATATATATATATATATTATTTTGATAGCCGAAGGGCTCATGTATATAAAGTGCATATGTTTCAAATGAAAATGGTTTTCTATGATTATGAGCATAAGAAATATGAATGAATGCAGGTTGAGTAATAGGACGAGTGGTGCTCGGTGGTTAGCCCCGGTGCCTGTCATGGCCCTAGTCGGGTTGTGAAAAAAGTGGTATCAGAGCAGTTCAGTCCTAGGAAACGTCTACGAGCCGTGTCTAGTGGAGTCTTGTTTATGGTGTGTTGCGCACCACACTAATAAATAAGGGGTTACAGGGCATTTAGGAAAAATGACCATCTTTCATCTTAAGAGATCGTGCGATAGAGCTGTGTTGTAGGATTTTATCCTCCCTAATAGTGTGCTATGATTTCAGAAATGCCGCCAAAGGGAAAAGCTAAAGCCGCCCAGAAGGGCAAGACTACGATGAAAAGGCGGGCAGAAAGAGATCCGTCAATGAATGTAGATGAGGGTGAATCATATAATGAGGCTCCATCTAATGCTTCTTCCACCCCGCCTATTACCGAAGAACAAGAAGGGGCTTCAGCTCCAGCTCCTATGTCTCCAGTTCCTCCACCAGCTATCTCAGGTCAACAAGTGACCGAAGCTATTTATTTATTGACGCAGTTAGTTGCCGCTCAGGCACAATGACAGAATGCGAGCCCAAATGATCGGTCAGCTAGTACCAGAGCCCGTGACTTTATGAGTTTGAATACTCCGGAGTTCTTTGGGTCAAAGCCGGATGAAGATCCGCAAGGCTTTATTGATGAAATGTTAAGGACATTGAAGATTATTCATGCCTCCAAGACTGAATCTGTGGAGTTGGCATCGTATAGACTCCGGGATGTGGCGATCTTATGGTATAACAATTGGATAGCATCAAGAAAAGAGAATGCGCCTGATGTGCCGGGAAATTATGGCACATCTGATACTCTTTTGCGAGAAGTTTTACTTGTTTTTAGGCAAGTATGTGTTGTTTTGATGCGTTTTTGACATGTTTCAGGAAAATCGAGAAGCTCGGGTTCAAGGAGTAGAAGTTACAGAAAAGTTGCACTGAAGCTTTAGTTTTACGGTCCGTAGAAATTTTCACGGACCGTATTTCTGTTCGTACAAAAGGTGGCAACTTAACAGAATGTCTCGGTGGACAGGTGCTGAACCACGGACACTTATACGGACCGTACAATATTGTACGGGCCGTATAAGTAGATGTGACGATAATGGAAGATGCTTTCACGAGCAGGATTGTACGAGCCGTATAACATTACACGGACCGTGGAAGGCCAGTTCGTATTATTCTCTGAAGACGCTGAATGAAGGCCGTAGAACGCTCCGTGGAAATTTGTACGGACCGTATAAGTGCCGCCTGGGACCTAACTGCAAATTCTGTAATTTTAAGTTTTGAAACCTATAAATAGTCCATTGTAGGGTTTTAATTATTATCAGTTGTCATATTTTTGTCTCTTGACTTAGAACAACAAATACTCTCTAGTTTTTGAAGGTTCAAACATCAATTCAAGTATTATCAATTCCTCTTTTCTTCCAAAGTAAGAAATTATGAATCTTCAATTTCTTGTTTCTTGTTCTTTGTCATGAGTAGCTAATTTCCCTTACTAGGGTTGTGAACCTAATTAATAGGTGTTTTGTGATTGGGTTTGTGATTGATATACAAATAATGGATTATTAGGGTTTGTTTATTCTTCATTCTTCATTCATAATTAATGGTTGCAAACATTGATTAAAGCCATAAACCTAGATTTATTTGGGAAAATAATTAGGGTTGGTAAGAATAAACAACAAGAACTCAAAGCTTTAAACTTTGTTTAATAAATTCACTTAGGAATAAGAAGAATTTACTTGGCATGATTAATCGTTCTTCATAGTTACTTTCTTATATTTGGGAAAATCATAGAAAGAAATAATCTTTATCTATTGGGAAATAGTACAGATTCATATAGGGATTAAGTGCATTCATATAATGATCCATTAGAAGTATATCAAGATCAATACCCATGATCATACACTCTATCTAAAGGGGATACAACCTTAGTTTCTTTTACCATAAATTCACAACCAAAGCAATAATTAGCAATTAGTTAATAAAAATTCAAATTTTACCAAAATCATCGGATTAAGACATTAGACCTAAACATAGCATTCTACGAATTTTGTAACCTTTTCACACCCTATTCCCTGTGGGATTCGACTCCAACCTTGTTGGGTTACTATATTTGACAATGTCCGCGTTATACCATTAATAGGTGTAATTTGAGCGTATCAAATTTTGGCATTTGTACGGGGAATACGGTTTTGAAATTACTAAATAGTGTTTGCTTTATTGAAGTCTTTTGCTTATTCCATCACACCTTGTTTGCTACTCTGTGTAAACCGAGTGTGAACATGAATCGAAATCGAAAAATCAACGTGCTTGATAACCGGGGGAATCGGTTGAACAATCGGGCGAATGATTCGGATGATGAGAATGTTTTTGGCTTTGAGCTTGTTCCGGAGGAGGATTATGCATACGCTATCGTTCGGCCTCGAGTTGGAGCTGCCATGTGAAAATTGACTCCTCTCTATACCAGTTGTTGAAGCTTGAGGGATACTTTCAGAACACTACTGAGAATGACCCTCAACGTCATTTGCAGAATTTTGTGGATATGTGGGCTAATCACATCCAGAACAACGTTCCACAAGATGCTAATCGGTTGAGGTTATTCAAATATTCCTTAGCTAGAGAGGCAAGAACATGGTTTGAGAAGCTGCCCCGAAATTCGATTACTTCATGGGCAGAGATGGTGGTTGCTTTTCTCACAAAATGGTACCCCCAGCAAGAAGTAAAATTCGTGACAACATCTATGAATTTAAGCAGCGACCGGGGGAATAATTATATGAAGCATGGGAGAGATTCAAGGATTATTTGCAGAAGAGCCCAAATCATGATTTTTCGGATAACATATTAATGGAGAAGTTCTACCGAGGGTTAGATCCGGTGGACGCGATCGATTGCGAACAATGCAGCTGATGGTTGTTTCATGAACAAATCTTATTGACGGGTGACCACCATACTTAACAAGCTGACAACTCATAATCAGGCTTGGCACTCAAACAATGCTAATGTGGTACCGTTTGGTAGTGCTATGATCCAGAATATAGTGAAGGAGAATCAAGATACGCAGCAAACCTTGGCAGAACTTGCAACAAATATTTCCTTGCTGACGAAGAAGTTTGATGAATCCCAGATCAAGAAGGTAAATGTTTATGAGGAAGAGGCAGTTTTACCAAAAGGGATGTCCCATACTCAAGATGGTCCAAACCACGAAGGCCCCCCTATGCAGCTTGAAGATGCCGATTATGTTAATAACTCTCAAGGGGTTACCGAACGAGATTGCAAGGTGGTTATCGAGTCGGAATCAATGGAGACCTCAACAAGGTCAAGGTGCTTATAACAACTCTGGGAACTATAATAATAATTATGGTGGTGCAAACCAAGGGAGCTACAACAACAGTAACAATTTTAGGAACAAGAGTTCCAATCCTTATATACCACCGAAAGGGCAGTCAACAGAGCAAGGAAGTACAAAGGTTGAATCAATGCTTGAGAAGATTCTGGCAAATCAATCTAAGTACGAGAGGACTTTATACGAGGCGACGAGAGACGGTGGGTTCCCGTACGGCGGCTATTCGGAAGCTCGAGTCACGGATAAGGGATATTTCTAGAGAGCGGCACCCTCCTAAGGGAGGACTTCTGAGTGACACTATTCCAAATCCAAAGAATGGGGGAGGCGGTGTAGACCGTGTGTTTGCCATCACTATTAGGAGTGGTAAAATACTCCGAGGGGTTGATGAGAAGGTGTTTGATCTTAAGCCGATAGATGAAGAGGATGATGTGCAGTCTGAAGCACCCATTATTGTTGATGAGAATGCTACTGACAAGAAGGTTGCTGATATTCCAGAGACTGCGAAGGCAGCTAAGAACACAAGCAAGCATCCTGTGAAAGGGGCTCTCCGCCCTTTGACTCAGCTTTTCAAATCTACACCACCCTTTCCTCAGAGGTTGGTAAAGAAGAAGAAAGATGCTAAGTTTGAGAAGTTTATGATCGGTGACGATTATCTCTAAATTTCCCTTTCTTGGAAGCTGTCAAGGAGATGCTCGGTTTTGCTAAATATTTGAAGGACACCTAACCAAGAAGAAAACGGTTCAACATGCAACCGTAAGTTTGACTCACACTTTGAGTTCCATCATCTCAACTACTACTGTTCAGAAAAAGGGAGATCCTGGGGCGTTCACCATTCCTTGTTTTGTTGGGCAGCATGATTTTGCTCGCGCTTTGTGTGATAATGGGGCGAGTATTAATTTGATGCCCCTTGCTATATCCAAGCAATCAGGTTTGGGGATGCCAAGGCCGACTACTATGAGGTTACAAATGGCTGATAGGTCTATCAAAAGACGTGTTGGGGTGGTTGATGATGTACTTGTGCGGGTTGGTGATTTTATGTTGCCCGCTGATTTTGTGATTCTTGACTGTGTTGTTAATCGGGACATTCCTATTATTCTGGGAAGACCTTTCCTTGCTACAGGGAGAGCTCTGATGGATTCGGAGAAAAATGAAATCAAGTTCCGAGTCAACGATGAAGAAGTGACTTTTCAGGCCAGGAACGGGATGAAGTTACCAAGTGCTTACGAGAGTGTCACACCCTAGTTTCCGTTAGGGCGTGATGGGCACCCGACCCTTACCTAGGGCCGAGCGAACCCTCTGACTCTCGTGGCACTCATAATCATATTGGGCCCTTATAGCATAACATGAATACATAATGAAAGCTTTTCAGTAACAAACTTGCTTTTCATCCCTTTTCAAATCAAGTAATGCCTGTGATCGTATAAGACCCGTAGAGTAATGCATCACAATACACCGGCTTATGGAGCCGCTTACAAAACTGACATACTACATATACGACACTGTCTGCAAAGTCTCTAACATGGATCATGAAACCATATCATAATGCTCTGTCTCGGCAGCACTCCGGAGAAAATGGAGCTCGCCAATCCTGCTGGAACATCCTCTGCTAATATCTTCAACCCATCTGGGTGTACCTGCGCGGCATGAACGCAGCGTCTACAAGAAGGGACGTCAGTACAAGCAATGTACTGAGTATGTAAGGCATGAGTAAAACATTTTAGAGGATACAAAGCATGAGTAGTTACAAGATGAAAACATAGGGCATTTCATGAGATAAAGAGTAACCTGCACATCTGAGCGCCCTTTTAGGCGGAACCATGCCCGTTTAGTACTGCGGAACGTGCAGCCCGATCCATATCTATATTATATTATATTGCTGCGGAACGTGCAGCCCGATCCATATAATATATTATATTTCTGCGGAACGTGCAGCCCGATCCATACATATGTAATAAAAGAGTAGCCTGTACATCTGAGTGCCTTTTAGGCGGAACCATGCATGCTTAGTCTTTGCGGAACGTGCTCCGGTCCATATATATATATATATATATATATATATATATATATATATATATATATATATATATATATATATATATATATATATATATTATATTGGTGCGGAACGTATGACCCGATCCATATATAATATAATAATGCGTCGAGGAACGTACGGCCCGATCCATATAATATATTATCATTGCCGGGAACGTGCGACCCCGATCCATAACCACATATCCCGCGTCCGGACGGTATCATGTCATATTATGCCAACTGATCAGGTGGTTACGCGTATATAACGCTCTCGCCCTTTTCCCATATTCCCCATATACATATACATATATCATATTCATATATCATATAAGTAGCATGCATGAGAGCCCAAAGAAAGTCATGTATCCATCGGAGTGACGTATGGTCGGTAGCCTCCGATTGCATTATGGAATAATCACGGTCGCTGTGTCTCACCTTGAAGGAACGATTATTATAAGGTGAGACTGTCAATGAAGAATAACTTCACAAGGAAACATAAAACAGGATCATAAGGCGTCAATTCATATACTTTAGAATCTGTAGAAATAGTCATCATTCATGAATAAAATTGAGAAATCAAGAAATCGCTCAGCATTCTCATATCGTCATTGAAATCATAGACTTGGATCCTTTAAACATGGAATCATCATCATCATATTCATCGTAGGAAAATACTCTCATTTGACATCATCGTTGTCATTGTAAAACATATCCATCGTTGTTGTCATGGAAGCTTACGGAGTCATAAACCTCCGATTTGGAAAGATACGGACATTTCGATTCTTTCAAGAATAGGTCGTTAGAACCAACAAGGAAAGTCGCGGGGCCCACGGACGAGCGTCAACCCAATCCGGGCCCGCCTATGAAAGTTAAAGATTATTACTCGTTATAGAGACTTCTACGAACGTTTCATAGCAATCCGAGACCGTATGTGGAAGTTACGGTCGTTCGTAGTTTCGGACTCGTTTAGGAACAAAATTCCTTTGAAAGCAAAACTTTTGAAACAATAAAGTTATGGAAGCATTTATGAAATCGTAATCCAAGAATCATGCCTTTGAAAGAAAGGGACGAGCCTTAACATACCTTGGCCGCTCCCTAGGCTAATCCAAACTTATGCCTTGGCTTCTCACGATCTACAATCACGTCATTAGATATCAACCATTAGTCATAAGCACTTAAGAATCCGATTTCAAACTAACACTTTGTTTACGGAAATTTGGGCAGCATTTCCCCTATAAATTGGACAACCCCGAGAATTCAACTCAGCCAATCTCAACAACAACCAAACCAACAAACATGATAACGATATCCATAAGTGATTCAGAACGCATTCTAACATCAGTAATTCCTTTCTACATAATTTGACAACATTTCATTTATATTCGAATAAACTACATATGATCAATTCAATATCAATGCTCTCAAGTTCAAATACCAATCCAAGGTCATTCAACCATAATTTAAGAACATTCCAAACAACATGCCATAGAACCCGAAATCACCAATTTCCATAGGAACAACGACAATATATTTCTTTCTTCCAAATTCATCAACTATATCAACACTTCCATACGTTAGCAACATTACTTTCATCAAGACAAGAAGCCATATTAAAATCACATTGGCTCCCCAAAACAGCCCACACGATATTACAACTTCAACATAAGTCATTAAACATTCATTTTTTCATCATGAAATTCACAACCACGACAAGCAAAATACTAAATGAAATTTGTTCATCTTTTCCACACAAAACAGCCACCATTCGGCCACTACACCAATCACACACAACTTCATGCATTTCATCCATTTCAACACATTACAACATGCTCAAAACGTCCATAACAATATCAACCAAACACTAAATGAAAATTGTTCATCACTCCTACATGGCATCATATACTCACGGCCAAGCCTCAATATGCAACTTCCATGCTTTTCATTCATTTCCACATATTACAACATATACAAATCACCTATGAAAACATATAAACAAGATTAATCTCACCTTCTCCATTCAACTTTGTCACTCGGCTAGGATTCCAAATTGCGACAACGAATGACTTTCTCCCTCAACAACCACTCCATGTCGTAGAGAACCTTCCGATTAGTAGGGAAACACGAAGAAAATAATTTTTCATGATCATTATTTCCTTGGTCAATTTCGGTTGGGCATGGCCGAATGGCCCTTCCATTTTATCCATATTTCTTGAACCCTCTAAAGTGTGGAGATGGAAAAATATGATAAATTTGTCATCTCCCTCTATATATATATATGATATATAACCCATACCAAGGGTGCCACACGTGCCCTCGTCCGGCCCCTCTTTCTTTTTTTTTTTTTTTTTCTCCAATTTTCTAGATTTTTCTTAAGTCTCCAAAGATGACTAAGTCTTGCATGGTAATCTTTATATATATATATATATATATATATATATATATATATATATATATATATATATATATATATATATATATATATATATATACATACAACTCCCACAAATATGTAGTGTACACATATGCCATTTCATGGCATAAAAATATTGGCCAACCACGGGTGGGGCCCATGCCACCTTATAGAATATCTTTTTTTCTTCAACTCTTTACCCTTAATTTCCTTATTCCAAATTTTTCCCTTAATACTCCACACCAATAAAAGATGAATACGCGACTCATGCATTCTTAACCAAGCCAGAAAATATATATATTTAGCCTTGTCCTTAACTTCCCGCCATTAACTCGGAATATTCAAATGTACAAAATGCGAGGCGTAACATCCTTCCCCCCTTTAGAACATTCCTCCTCGAATGTTCAACTAGTCTCGTAAGGTCTTCCAAGGATCTTGGGGGGGGGGGGGGGGGTCCTTATCACCACGGCATGCAATCTCTTCCTTCGATTACGTTCCTTCTTCATTTTCTCTTCAGCCTCTCGAGTCGTCTCCTTCCTGTCGTTGTTTCGTCACACGAACTCGGACCCTTATAATTATACCACAAGTACCTACGACTTTGCATCTCATTGACAATACCTCCAACCGATCCCAATGTGCAGGAATTACGGGGTGTAATACCTCTTTCCTCCTTGGGAACAGTTATCCCTCCTTAGGGTTCGATTATCAGTTACTTAGTCCTATCTTAAAGCATACGTCAGTCTCTTCTCGTTCTTACTGCTTCCTTCATTGCTTGCAATCCACTTTTTCCGCTTCCTTGCCTTCCTGTAATTGACCGGAATTTAGCTAACATTCTACTTTTATCCGAATCTTGTCTTCATTACTGTAGCCTTGACTTGTCATGTCATAGCCATCTATCGCCCTACAGTGCTCCCTTTTTCTTGTCCCTTTGCTCACATCTCCGATTTCCCCATATTAACGGTCCTTTCATCGCCTCTTTATTCCTTGTTAGCTTTCCGGTGCGGACTCTTTATAATTGTAGTTGGGTATGGCTTCCCGCCGACAATTCATATAGTTCCATAGCATATCTTTCATATTCAAGTCACTTAGTGGTCTATAAACCTTTTCCTAACATCCAAAGGATTCCTTTATTCCATTCATGAGAGTGGCATACTCTCCTTCTCCAAATTTCCCTTCGAGAACAAAGATTTCCTCTTTTCTCTAAAATTTTCCAAGCCGCTCATCGCTGTTCTTTCTACTTCCACTGTCACTGTTATTCTAAGTGTCTCCTTGAGTCCGCTACCTCAAAGGTCTCTCTCGCTCTTTACTCTCCTGTCACTCATTATGTTGCACCCTCGGTAAGAATATGCGAAGGGTGTTCTAATTAGTCCAAGGAATGCCTCAGCGCCGATTTACTAGTCCTTATGTCCTGATCTACCCCGTCTTCTCTTCTCTTGTCTGTCCTGCGGTATGGAAACAGGTCCTTCATTCAACCATAACCATGTCTCGTCTGGCCTCCGCACTAACTTCATTTTAGTAATTGGCTTAGACCATCGTTACATCTTTCCGAAATGCAACTCATACATATACGTACCGTAGCACATCGCCACATCATAACTTATCATATGAGCTGACATTAACCGATGTGGGATTCTGTCACACCCCGAGGCTCGTGTTCAACCCTATTATATCTAAGACATGCCAAAGAAGGAAGGGTAAGGCCTTACATACCTTTTCCGCCTCTGACGCTACTCAAAATTCAAGGTCCAAATTCTCCAAAATCTACAAATGGTCGCATTTACCAAACCTTAGTTAGAAGCCTTTAGAGGTTGAATCTTAAAGTACACTTGTCTACCGAAATTTCGGCAAACACTTTCCCTGTACATATAACATCCCCGAGATTTAACTCGGCTCCAAATATCAACAACCAAACCAACAACAATACCAATAACATCAACAATCGATTTGAAACGCATTCTAACATAAATTGTTTTCTTTTCCAAATAGTACGACAACTTCCATCCTAACTTCACACTTCCAAACCAATATCAATGTTTTCATATTCTTTTGCTAATCAAGATCATTCCAACACAATTAGGAAGTATTTCATATCATTCTACCAATTATTTGCAAAATATACAAAAATTCCACCAAAGCCATAATTCACCCGAAACCTCCATTCTTCAACATAATTATTCATAACACGTTTTCATCTCCCAAGTTCATTAACGACAACCATAATTTGCACCTTAGCAATTCATTTTCATAATTACATAAAACTAGAATAAAATCATATAATTTCCTACGACAACTTAACAATAGATTCTCATGCCAACTTAAGCTATTCTTCTTTCCATGTACATCACAAGGTCACAACAACACACTTAACAAGCTAAATAAAATTAATCCATCTTCCCCTCTATAACAACATCACACGGCCACAACACATGCACACACACACAGTTCACACACCACACACAACACCTCCATATTTTTCATTAATTTCCAATCACTGTAACAATATAAATTTCCCATAGAAAAGAATACAATTCTTACCTTTTTCCTCCAATTTCTTCACTTGCCACCCAAGTACTTTCTTGCCACAAAAATTATGCCACGTTAAAGAGGGTCCCAAGCTTAGTAGTAATTCAAGAAGAAAGGGAATTTTGGACCAAAGATTAAGGCTCCAAGATTTTTTTTTTTTCCTTCTTTCTCTTCTTGGCCGTGAGGCCTTCTCTCTTGCTCTCTCCTTCTCTTTTTTTTTCTTTCTTATTTCTTCAATTGGAGTGATGAATAATTCATCACCCCTTATATATATATATATATATATATATATATATATATATATATATATTCCTTATGAGCATGTGAGGGGCACATGCCTCTCTCTAGAAATTTCTTATTTAAAACAAATAAAAGGATGACTTATTTGTCATCGTTTTTCATCCTTTTCTTTTCCTTTCTTTTTTTTTTTGGTCACATGGCCAATATGGCCGTTTTTTGAACTTTCATGAACCCTTTGGTGAAATTCCCGTTTTGCCCCTCGACTTTCCTCAATTTCACTATTTCTCCCCTAGCCTTCCACATTATTTCCATTGGCCATTTGCAAGTTTCTCTCTTTACCCTTGGCCTTTCCTAATATTTTTACACTACCAATGTTCATAAATAATATTCCTAACAACTTGTATATCAAGATAACTTTCGAAAATGATTTTGTCCTTAACTTGCCACGACCTTCTCGAATTATCCGAATGTATGAAATACGGGATATAACATCCTCCCCCCCTTTAGAACATTCGTCCTCGAATGTTTAACTGACCTTATGGGGCGTCATAATATTTCGGGAGGGTCCCTCTTTCAGTCGTTCCTCTCTTTATACCCATTCCTTATCTTCACTCTATTCTCCTTGTACTCATACTCCTAGGTCTTTACACGAGTCCTCATTCCGTGTTATAAGTTTCCTAATCCATTGCACCAACTCCTTCCTATTTCTTTCATGTATTCATTGGATAGGCCGATATGTTTTAACCTCTGGCTCCAGGCCAATGAGTTCCCTTCATTTAGACTTGAAGCTTACAATATGTTCTCCCCCCCCCACACGCTTTTTTGGGGTTCCTTATATGCCAACAGTCCTTTTATGAAGTCTTCGTTTATACCTTATTCCTCGTCTACCTTCACAACTCTGTGTCTAACATATCGGAAACTTCTAATCCTAAGTTTTCTTTTACTTTCTGCCTATGTCATCATTTTGTCCCCATTTCCATACCCTTTCGTCCACTATTCGTCCTTTCACTTGCGTAAATCACTTGCTCATAATTCCTCTTTAATACCGCGCGTCCGTGGCCGTAGCTGTACGTCCATATTTCGCAAGTGTTCCGCTACTTTTGTTCTTAGCACAGAATCCTTACAATTTTCGCTCTTTCTTCATCCTTATTCATCGGGTCTTTAACTATATTTGTGATGCTATAGCCGAGCGGTCTCTTATGCATGCTCCCTCCATTTCGTTTTATTTCCGCTAAGATCAAATCCCTCAGACCTCACATGAATTCTTATTCCACACCTTCAACTTCCACTCGGCAATGTCGACCCCTTACCTTTATATACCTTTCAATACCGAAGTCTTATAACATCGTCACTAAACTTAGTTACTCCTTCTCTTACTTCACATTTCCTTGTCACGATTACTATTCCTTTAGCCTCACTTATTGCAATTAGTTCTCGAATTCCCTACCTTCCTCTCCTGTCTTCTTTTACCACACTCTATCCCCTGTTCACATGCTTATCTCGACTCCTTTCCCCACTAGCCTCGTGTTCTGCCGGTAGTTTTTCTCGGGGGCTTCACTTACTGAGGTTTCTTACCTTTCTCTTTCTTCCGTCACTTTGATCCCTTCATGTTCCATCTACTCCCTCTCTTTCTTTTCCAAATATCTTCACATTAGAATTTCCAATCTCAACCTATAGTAGAATAATAACAGCTTACTTTGCAACACTTGTATCATTTACTCTTGATGTCTCACGAACTTCGGCACCCTTACTCGATTGATACCTTTTATACCGTACTTTCGACTTTGGGACTCACGTAATCCACGATACAATCATATATGGGATATCCTACACCTTCATATATATATATACAATTACTATCAACTAGCCCACAAAATACTTCCAAACACTGTTCAAGTCTATCCTATTTCTAGGGCCGTGATGCACTTCCTGTCTCTTCACCGAGCAAGTCTGCCTCGTCCTGCGCGTCCTCTTATGGTCTTCAACCATTCCATATGCTCTAGTTTCCCTTAGGCTACCCTAACTTCTCATTTGTCTCTTAGGTCTGAATATATCGAATTTCTCGCTTACTTCCCAGGGGGTCACCCATCATAGAATTACTCTCACCTGAGCACGCTTAACCTCGAAACCTTGGTAGAATCCGGTGCCTTAATGCTGATATAATCGCGTCCACTTCCTCGTATGACCTTTATTACATGTTCTGGAGTAAGTCGAAGTCTTACCGATTCTGAAACATTTTCGTAACACGTCCTTTCTTTTGTAATTACTATTTTGCCCTTTTCAGTTCCGAATGTTCACCTTCCACCTGTGTGTATGACTACTTCTTGTCCTGGGCCTCCAGATTCCCGAGGGTAGTGATCGCACCTTCATCGTCATGCCAAATCCATAGCCTTTCTTGAAACGTCGCATCTCGCTTATTGTCTGTTTATCGTATTTTCTTTTCGCGCTTCTTCCTGTTAGACGTACCCATTCTGGTAGGGCCTCCTTTATCATTCTCACTATTAAAATCTGCACACAGCAAATATTAACACTACCTTGCAGGCTTACATATGTATATGACACATCTCAGCCATACAGAGCCTCCAGCTTCGGGTAACAGAACAAAACATCAATACTCGTCCCTGTAATTTTCCGTATCGCTTCTCACTTTCTTCCGTCGTACGTAAAGCTTGTATAAAGGATTTCACTTTCCTGTGACTTGGCTCTATCGCACGATCTAAGACAGAAAGAAGGTCAACAATCCCTAGATACCCGCAGCTCCCTCCCCGTTTATAAATGTGGCCGGCTTCACACCCATAAACAGACTCTACCGGACACGACTTTGCAGGCAACCCTTAGACCGACCTGCTCTGATACCACTTTGTCACACCCCGAGGCTCGTGTTCAACCCTATTATATCTAAGACATGCCAAAGAAGGAAGGGTAAGGCCTTACATACCTTTTCCGCCTCTGACGCTACTCCAAATTCAAGGTCCAAATTCTCCAAAATCTACAAATGGTCGCATTTACCAAACCTTAGTTAGAAGCCTTTAGAGGTTGAATCTTAAAGTACACTTGTCTACCGAAATTTCGGCAGCACTTCCCCTGTACATATAACATCCCCGAGATTTAACTCGGCTCCAAATATCAACAACCAAACCAACAACAATACCAATAACATCAACAATCGATTTGAAACGCATTCTAACATAAATTGTTTTCTTTTCCAAATAGTACGACAACTTCCATCCTAACTTCACACTTCCAAACCAATATCAATGTTTTCATATTCTTTTGCTAATCAAGATCATTCCAACACAATTCGGAAGTATTTCATATCATTCTACCAATTATTTGCAAAATATACAAAAATTCCACCAAAGCCATAATTCACCCGAAACCTCCATTCTTCAACATAATTATTCATAACACGTTTTCATCTCCCAAGTTCATTAACGACAACCATAATTTGCACCTTAGCAATTCATTTTCATAATTACATAAAACTAGAATAAAATCATATAATTTCCTACGACAACTTAACAATAGATTCTCATGCCAACTTAAGCTATTCTTCTTTCCATGTACATCACAAGGTCACAACAACACACTTAACAAGCTAAATAAAATTAATCCATCTTCCTCTCTATAACAACATCACACGGCCACAACACATGCACACACACACACACACACCACACACAACACCTCCATATTTTTCATTAATTTCCAATCACTGTAACAATATAAATTTCCCATAGAAAAGAATACAATTCTTACCTTTTTCCTCCAATTTCTTCACTTGCCACCCAAGTACTTTCTTGCCAAAAAAATTATGCCATGTTAAAGAGGGTCCCAAGCTTAGTAGTAATTCAAGAAGAAAGGGATTTTTGGACCAAAGATTAAGGCTCCAAGAATTTTTTTTTTCTTCTTTCTCTTCTTTTTCTTCTCTCTTGCTCTCTCCTTCTCTTTTTTTTTTCTTTCTTATTTCTTCAATTGGAGTGATGAATAATTCATCACCCCTTTATATATATATATATATATTCCTTATGAGCATGTGAGGGGCACATGCCTCTCTCTAGAAATTTCTTATTTAAAACAAATAAAAGGATGACTTATTTGTCATCATTTTTCATCCTTTTCTTTTCCTTTCTTTTTTTTTTTTGGTCACATGGCCAATATGGCCGTTTTTTGAAGTTTCATGAACCCTTTGGTGAAATTCCCGTTTTGCCCCTCGACTTTCCTCAATTTCACCATTTCGCCCCTAGCCTTCCACATTATTTCCATTGGCCATTTTGCAAGTTTCTCTCTTTACCCTTGGCCTTTCCCAATATTTTTACACTACCAATGTTCATAAATAATATTCCTAACAACTTGTATATCAAGATAACTTTCGAAAATGATTTTGTCCTTAACTTGCCACGACCTTCTCGAATTATCCGAATGTATGAAATACGGGATATAACAGATTCGCCTAAACCAATGTGGGATTTTGCCTCATCATTGGGTTTGCCCCACCACTGGGTTTGAAACATTTGATCATATCGTCATATATCATATCAAATCATCATATATCATATCGACTTCGTATCACATCATATTTCGAAATACACATCATACATATATACACGGTACCGGCCGAAAGGGGCTCCGACCGGACACATCATACACCATAATCCATACACAGTTCCCGGCCAAAAAGGGCTCGGCGAACCGGATACATCATCCTCCGGAAAACACATCATTTACGAACCGAGAAACTATATGCACATAAATCCTTATTACTGACTCAACAGAATGATCAAACAAGCCCTCATTTAAAAGCCAAAACAGTAATCAAATCAAGTTTCCTCCGAACGTCGCTCGGGAACATATCAAAGCCATCCGGTTCTGTCTGTGAAAGTTACGGACATTTGTAGACATAAGATCCTTTCGGAACAAATCGTATACATAGCATTTCAAATCCAATCGTATCAAAGACATACGGTCCATAGCTTGACCACATTAAGGATGCCAACATCAAGAAGCAATTACGAATCACAAACATGCTCGGATTTTAAGAATAGAATTACCCCTAAGGCTCGTAACATATCACAACTTACTTGCGTCTAGGACATGCCACAAGGAAAAAGGATAAGCTTTACATACCAATACTTACAGGTGGCATCACTGTCCTTGCGCACTTATATAAAATATGTTCAATCTTAAACATGGTTCTTCCGTGCTCTGGCTTATTCCGCTCTATACATCTTGTTCATACTGGAATTTGCTCGTCCTGTGTTGTCATATTCCTTTCCCTTCCTTTGGTCACCCTTAACTTCCTCATTTCCTACCGTAAGGGTTTCTCACTCCCTCTCCTTATCACTTACAAGTTGCAATAGCATTAACGAACAACTTTATAGCCAACATCTTGGCCCTTAATCTAGCATAGCATCGCTATCCTTCATGTTATCTCTTACGTTGTTCCATATCGTCTTCTTATCATACTCTTGTCCTCATACGCATCCACTTTCTAGCGTTATGTCATTCAAAGTCTCTGTAAAAACTTTTCACACCGCCTTAAATACCATCCTAACTTTCATCCACTTATTGCTGGTTTTCCGATCTTACCAGTTTATTTCAGTAAAGGATCTTATTTGTAGCTCAGGCATCCATATCAAACACATTACTGTGTCGATTATTTCCAGCTCGTCCTTGCATTTCCTCTCACCCGCTTCCCCCCTTTAGGGGTGTACTTATACCGTTATCTATTTATACTTGCCTCATGTCCTTATTTCCAATCTCAGTTAGGCAGTACTTTTATTCCGATAATAAATACCCCAAGTTTTCTCGGAGTATTATCTTTACCCCAACCTATATCGGGTGCTTCCTTAGATTAATCTGACCTCTCATTTTCCTCTTACGTCTGAATTTGTGAGACTTTTCAAAAACTTCCCAGGGGGTCACCCATCCTAAAATCGCTCTCACGCCAGCACGCATAACTTTGGAACTTTGATGGAATACGATGCTTTAACGCTTTCCTGACTGCGTCTACCTCACCGCACGACCTTCTACACATAATATTGAGTAAGTCGGAATCTTAACATATTCCCAAAACGCCCTCACGGCACATACCGGCAGCTTCCTTATTAATACATTCCTATCCGTCATAATTCTTCTCTCTTTTTTTTCCATACCCCAATCTACTCGTATCCTTACTTCCCGTAACTATAATCTCATCATATTTTCCTCCTACCTATCAATTCAGTCAATGCCTTAATACATATTACTCTATTCAAACCTATCAGTCCTCTCTAGATCATCTCTTAATATCGCTAGTCCATTCCAAATTCCTTATTACCATATCCCCATCGACCTCCTGTTTACTATTATTACTAATTTCGCAATTTACTTATTCTTCCAAAAGGGCAGCCGCACTTACGGCTTGGTCAAATCCCATCGTTACTATTCATATGACCTTTTCCATACATATTCCAAACTTACATCTTACTCTCGTATTATTCCCAGAAAATTTTGGCAGAGTTTCCTCTGTATTCCTTACTATCCAGAACCTGCACGTAGGAAATACCAACATCGCCTCATAGGGCCATCGCATATATGTATGTATCATATCATATCGTATTGTATCACAGCCACACAGGGCTTCCAATATCCATAATGGTCTGAAAATAATGGACTTACCTTATAGGCCCAACATGACCGCACGTGTTACCCTTTCTTGTTTACTTTCCCTTTTCAACTTTACCTTTCAATCGTACGTCAATACCGTGCTCAACATATGCCTCTCGTACCTTTACTTACCTGCGTGCTTTATAGCTTCCCGTATCGTTAATCGTCTTCCTCTATCAACGCCATTCTCCTGCTGTAATCACAGGTTAGTGTAAAGAGATCTCATTTCCTATGACTTGGCTCAATGGCACGATCTAAGGAGTGAAAGAAAAGTAACCACCCTAAATGCCCCGTAGCCTCCTATTTATAAATGTGGCCGGCTTCACACCATAAACAGGACTCTACCGGACACGACTTTAAAGACAACCCCTAGGACGAACTGCTCTGATACCAATTTGTCACACCCTAGTTTCCATTAGGGCGTGATGGGCACCCGACCCTTACCTAGGGTCGAGCGAACCCTCTGACTCTCGTGGCACTCATAATCATATTGGGCCCTTATAGCATAACATGAATACATAATGAAAGCTTTTCAGTAACAAACTTGCTTTTCATCCCTTTTCAAATCAAGTAATGCCTGATCGTATAAGACCGTAGGTAATGCATCACAATACACCCACATGGAGCCGCTTACAAAACTCGACATACTACATATACGACACCATGCCGCAAAGTCTCTAACATGGATCATGAAACCATATCATAATGCTCTGTCCCTCGGCGGCACTCCGGAGAAAATGGAGCTCGCCAATCCCTCTTTGGAACATCTCTGCTAATATCTTCGAACTCATCCGGGTGTACTGCGCGGCATGAACGCGGCGTCCACAAGAAGGGACGTCAGTACAAGCAATGTACTGAGTATGTAAGGCATGAGTAAAACATTTTAGAGGATACAAAGCATGAATAGTAACAAGATGAAAACATAAGGCATTTCATGAGATAAAGAGTAACTGCGCACATCTGAGCGCCCTTTTAGGCGGAACCATGCCCGTTTAGTTGCCGGAACGTGCGGCCCGATCCATATATATATTATATTATATTATATTGCGGAACGTGCGGCCCGATCCATATAATATATTATATTCTTCGCGAACGTCTTGCCCGATCCATACATATGTAATAAAAGAGCACGTACATCTGAGTGCCTTTTAGGCGGAACCATGCATGCTTAGTGCTGCGGAACGTGCAGCCCGGTCCATATATATATATATATATATATATATTGCTGCGGAACGTGCAGCCCGATCCATATATAATATAATAATGCCGAGGAACGTACGGCCCGATCCATATAATATATTGCTGCGGAACGTGCAGCCCGATCCATAACCACATATCCCGCGTCCGGGACGGTATCATGTCATATTATGCCAACTGATCAGGTGGTTACGCGTATATAACGCTCTCGCCCTTTTCCCATATTCCCCATATACATATACATATATCATATACATATATCATATAAGTACCATGCATGAGAGCCCAAAGAAAGTCATGTATCCATCGGAGTGACGTATGGTCGGTAGCCTCCGATTGCATTATGGAATAATCACGGTCGCTGTGTCTCACCTTGAAGGAACGATTATTATAAGGTGAGACTATCAATGAAGAATAACTTCACGAGGAAACATAAAAACGGGATCATAAGGCGTCAATTCATATACTTTAGAATCAGAAATAGTCATCATTCATGAATAAAATTGAGAAATCAAGAAATCGCTCAGCATTCTCATATCGTCATTGAAATCATAGACTTGGAGCCTTTAAACATGGAATCATCATCATCATATTCATCGTAGGAAAATACTCTCATTTGACATCATCGTTGTCATTGTAAAACATATCCATCGTTGTTGTCATGGAAGCTTACGGAGTCATAAACCTCCGATTTGGAAAGATACAGACATTTCAGGATTCTTTCAAGAATAGGTCGTTAGAACCAACAAGGAAAGTCGCGGGGCCCACGGACGAGCGTCAACCCAATCCGGGCCCGCCTATGAAAGTTAAAGATTATTACTTGTTATAGAGACTTCTACGAACGTTTCATAGCAATCTGAGACCGTATGTGGAAGTTACGGTCGTTCGTAGTTTCGGACTCGTTTAGGGACAAAATTCCTTTGAAAGCAAAACTTTTGAAACAATAAAGTTATGGAAGCATTTATGAAATCGTAATCCAAGAATCATGCCTTTGAAAGAAAGGGACGAGCCTTAACATACCTTGGCCGCTCCCTAGGCTAATCCAAACTTATGCCTTGGCTTCTCACGATCTACTGATCACGTCATTAGATATCAACCATTAGTCATAAGCACTTAAGAATCCGATTTCAAACTAACACTTTGTCTACAGAAATTTCGGCAGCATTTCCCCTATAAATTGGACATCCCCGAGAATTCAACTCGGCCAATCTCAACAACAACCAAACCAACAAACATGATAACGATATCCATAAGTGATTCGAGGCGCATTCTAACATCAGTAATTCCTTTCTACATAATTTGACAACATTTCATTTATATTCGAATAAACTACATATGATCAATTCAATATCAATGCTCTCAAGTTCAAATACCAATCCAAGGTAAGTCAAACATAATTTAAGAACATTCCAAACAATATGCCATAGAACCGAAATCACCAATTTCCATAGGACAACGACAATATATTTCTTTCTTCCAAATTCATCAACTATATCAACACTTCCATACGTTAGCAACATTACTTTCATCAAGACAAGAAGCCATATTAAAATCACATTGGCTCCCCAAAACAGCCCACACGATATTACAACTTCAACATAAGTCATTAAACATTCATTTTTTTCATCATGAAATTCACAACCACGACAAGCAAAATACTAAATGAAATTTGTTCATCTTTTCCACACAAAACAGCCACCATTCAGCCACTACACCAATCACACACAATTTCATGCATTTCATCCATTTCAACACATTACAACATGCTCAAAACGTCCATAACAATATCAACCAAACACTAAATGAAAATTGTTCATCACTCCTACATGGCATCATATACTCACGGCCAAGCCTCAATATGCAACTTCCATGCTTTTCATTCATTTCCACATATTACAACATATACAAATCACCTATGAAAACATATAAACAAGATTAATCTCACCTTCTCCATTCAACTTTGTCACTCGGCTAGGATTCCAAATTGCGACAACGAATGACTTTCTCCCTCCAACAACCACTCCATGTCGTAGAGAACCTTCCGATTAGTAGGGAAACACGAAGAAAATAATTTTTCATGATCATTATTTCCTTGGTCAATTTCGGTTGGGCATGGCCGAATGGCCCTTCCCATTTTTCTCCATATTTCTTGAACCCTCTAAAGTGTGGAGATGGAAAATTATGATTAATTTGTCATCTCCCTCTATATATATATATATATGATATATAACCCATACCAAGGGTGCCACATCCCCCTTGGCTGGCCCCTTTTTTTTTTTTTTTTTCTTTTTCTCCAATTTTCTAGATTTTTCTTAAGTCTCCAAAGATGACTAAGTCTTGCATGGTAATCTTTATATATATATATATATATATATATACTCCCCCACAAATATGTAGTGTACACGTATGCCATTTCATGGCATAAAAATATTGGCCAACCACGGGTGGGGCCCATGCCACCCGATAGAATATCTTTTTTCTTCAACTCTTTACCCTTAATTTCCTTATTCCAAATTTTGCCCTTAATACTCCACACCAATAAAAGATGAATACGCGACTCATGCATTCTTAACCAAGCCGGAAAATATATATATATAGCCTTGTCCTTAACTTCCCGCCATTAACTCGGAATATTCAAATGTACAAAATGCGAGGCGTAACAGAGAGCATTTCGGTAATTGATTCGATTGATGTTATTGATGAAGCAGTAGAGTTTAAGATGGAAGAAGAAAGTTTGGGTGAAGCTCTAGCTGGTATTCTCGTTAATTTTGATCTTTCGAGGACATGGAAGGTTATGTGACAAAGAAACTCACTTGTTAGGTTGGGATCATATTCCTACCAACCAAAGAAAGTTTGAATCTTGATGCGGAAAATAAAACAACTCCTCCGGCAAAGCCTTTGATCATTGAGCCACCTAAATTGGAGCTTAAACGGCTTCCCTCACATCGTACGAAGTATGAGTTCCTTGGTCCGGACAATACATTGCCGGTGATTGTGTCGGCCTGCGGCGGGAGCGATTTTGCGGCTTTTGGAGGAGTTGAGGGAGTATAGGCGTGCTATTGGTTGGACCATAGTAGACATTCGAGGTATTCCATCTGGGATCTGTGAGCACAAAATCCGATTGGACAAAGATAGCAAACCGAGTGTAGAGCATCAGAGGCGACTGAGCGAGAACATGCAAGAGGTAGTCAAGAAAGAGATCATCAAATGGCTGGATGCGGGAGTGGTTTACCCACTTGCTGATAGTAAATGGGTGAGCCCAGTCCAATGTGTTCCTAGGAAGGGCGGCACCACTGTAGTGCCAAATGCAAAGAATGAGTTGATCCCAACTAGAACCGTGACCGGATGGAGAGTTTGCATGGACTATCACAAGCTCAACACAGCCACGTGCAAGGAGCATTTCCCCATGCCTTTTATTGATCAAATGCTTGATAGGCTGGCGGGGCGTTCCTACTATTACTTCCTTGATGGTTATTCGGGCTACAATCAGATTAAAATTGCCTTGGAAGATCAGGAGAAGACTACTTTTACATGTCCTTATAGGACGTTTGCATTTAGCCGGATGCCTTTTGGGTTGTGTAATGCACCAGCCACTTTTCAGAGGTGCATGATGTCAATCTTCTCTGACATGGTAGAGGATTACTTGGAGGTGTTCATGGATGACTTCTCTGTAGTGGGGGATTTGTTTAAAGATTGTCTTGGCCATCTGAGTCAAGTGCTGAAAAGATGTGAGGAGACAAATCTCGTTCTAAATTGGGAGAAGTGCCATTTTATGATGAAGGAAGGGATTGTCCTTGGTCACAAAATATCTGAAAAGGGAATTGAGGTGGATCAAGCGAAAATTGATGTGATTGCAAAACTTCCACCACCTATCTCAGTTAAAGGTGTCCGAAGTTTCTTGGGACATCTTGGGTTCTACGCGCGCTTCATCAAAGATTTCTCCAAGATTGCTAACCCAATGTGCAAGCTTCTTGAAAAAGACGCGAAGTTTGCATTTGATGATAAGTGCTGAAAGGTGTTTGATGAGTTGAAAGAGCGTCTTACTACTGCTCCTATTATTGTTGCTCCTGACTGGTCTTTGCCATTTGAACTGATGTGTGATGCTAGTGGTTTTGCAATAGGTGCTGTGATTGGGCAGAGGCACAATAAAATTATGCACCCGATCTATTATGCAAGCAGAACACTTAATGCGTCCCGATTTGAATTACACACGGGAGCAAGAGGGCACTTGCTATTGTGTTTGCTTTTGAGAAATTTTGGACCTACTTGTTGGGGTCCAAAGTCATAGTTTACACTGATCATGCAGCCTTGAGATACCTCATGGCAAAGAAGGAAGCAAAGCCGCTACTGATCAGATGGGTACTATTGCTACAAGAGTTTGATTTTGAGGTGAAGGATCGCAAGGGCACTGAAAACCAGGTTGCTGACTATCTCTCTCAACTTGAAGAGGCTGGAAGACCTTTTGATGAGCTTGACATAGATGATGCTTTTTCGGATGAGAGGGTATTGGCTATGCAAATGGAGGTGGCACCGTGGTATGCTGACATTGCCAATTATCTGGTAATAGCCATAGTTCCAGAAGATATTAAAGCCTACCAAAAGAAGAAATTCTTATGGGATGCTCGGTAGTACTATTGGGATGAGCCTTATTTGTTTCGAACATGCGCTGACAACATCATTCGGCGTTGTGTTCCTGAAAGTGAAGTGATGGCGATTCTAAAGGCGTGCCATGACTCTCCTGTTGGGGGTCATCATAGCGGAAACCGGACTGCGGCTAAGGTACTTGAATGTGGCTATTACTGGCCGACCATTTTTCATGATGCTAATCTATTGGTGCGAGATGCCTATGAATTTTGTTATGGAGGTAGAAGTGTTCGATGTCTGGGGGATTGACTTTATGGGACCCTTTGTGAGTTCAGGTGGCATGAAATACATTCTGGTTGCTGTGGATTATGTGTCAAAATGGGTAGAAGCTGTGGCTTTACCTAATAACGAGGCCAAGAGTGTCATGGGGTTCCTTAAGAAGAACATATTTACTCGCTTTGGTACTCCGAGAGCTATAATCAGCGATGGTGGTTCCCACTTTTGCAATAGAGCTTTCGCGGGATTGATGGAGAAATATGGAGTAAAACATAGGGTGGCAACACCTTACCATCCTCAGACGAGTGGGCAAGTTGAAGTGTCCAATAGGGAGATCAAGAGTATTCTAGCAAAAACAGTCAATGCAAATAGAATCGTCGCATTTCGCAAGCTCGATGATGCTCTATGGACATACCGGACTGCTTTCAAGACTCCGATTGGGACTTCACCCTTCAAGCTTGTATTCGGAAAAGCTTGTCACTTGCCGGTTGAATTTGAGCACAAGGCTATGTGGGCTTTGATGAAACTGAATATGGATTGGGAGGAAGCAACCAAGCTCAGGTTGTTCCAACTAAATGAAATGGATGAGTTTCGGTACCAGGCATATGAGAGTGTAGCACTGTATAAAGAAAGGATGAAGCATTACTATGACAAGAAGATCTTGAAGCGAGAGTTCTACAAGGGTGATCCTGTATTGTTGTTTAACTCTCGGTTGAAGTTGCTACCTGGTAAGCTTAAATCGAGGTGGTCTGGTCCGTTTGAGGTGGTAGGTGTTTCGCCCCATGGAGCGATTGAGCTAAAGTCCGGAGATGGAACTCGGACATTTAAGGTGAATGGGCAGAGATTGAAGTACTATCACGCGATGGTTTTGGAGGATAGGATTGTGGACCTATACAGGTTGAAGCACCTCGGAACGAACAATGATCTGGTGTACGCAGATAAGGAGTGAATGGTCACCACCGTCGTGCCGCGACGTTAAATCAAGCGCTTCTTGGGAGGCAACCCAAGTGTAATGTTTATTTTTATTCTGGTTTCTGTTTGAATAGAGGGTAACGTTTGTTTTGTTACGAGGTAAAAAAAAAAGAAAAAAAGGGGAGTTGCGAAAAACCAACGAAGCCTGGACAAAATCGGACTTATACAGACCGTACAATATTATACGGACTGTATAATCCAATCGTGGAAGGTAGGGAAATCAGGCAGCAACTGTTTGAAGACATCCTCTAACCACGATCATTTTCATGGACCGTATAATATTATATGGGCCATATAAATGATCGTGTAATTAGGATGTGTTCAAACGAGGTAAGTGAAAAATAACTGAAGTTACACGGTCCGTATAATGTTATACGGCCCGTATAACTTACAAAAAAAAAATTGCGAACAGAGGGTTTTTAAATCACCCCCAAGTTTAAATCACTCACCAGCCATTTTTTTTTCTTTTACCATCAATTCTCTCTCCATTAACCCCACGACCATCACCCCACGATCCCACACTCAATTCAATCTTTACCCATTCGAATTCCACTCTCCACACCCATAAAATCATCCAAGAACCCATCAATACCCAGCCAAAATCCATTCCCACAGTCCAAACACCCTCTGTTCAAATTTAAATTTGTGTTTTTCTTTCTTTTGTTTATCTGCCATTGTTGTGCACAAGGGGTTCCTCCAGGACTCTTCTCCAATTCATCAAAACACAAACAGTATCTTTGATGTTCCACCCAAATTTTGCTCATTGGTAAAAGTTGTGAGGTTGGATACTAGTCTAGTTTTGGTACAATGTCCATGGTTAGTGATTTTACAAATTAGGGGTGAGCATAATAGGCTATTACACACTTATGGGGTGATTCAACACCCTATTGAGGCGGAGGGCATTTCAACTGAAGATTCTAAATTTTTTGGACTTGAAGGTTGTTATGCCCGCCAATACAAGCGCCTAAAAATGCTAATGAATTGTCAAACAGAAAAAAATGGGTGAAGTCTGAGTAACCCCGCCCCCGTAAGAATTGAAACCATGGAATACTTTGTGTGTGATGATATGATGTAACCAAAAAGTCGTATAGGATTGACGGGTTGGCAGAAGCCCTGTTTATGAATCCCTCGTGTCAGGCTGTTATACGGACCGTATAATATTATACGGTCCATAAAAACCTGTCGCGGTTCATAATTGGGTTTCTGCATGTTCTGTTTTTCCCATGCCCTGACTTATACGGCCCGTATAATATTATACGGACCGTATAAGACTTATACGACCACAAAAAAAAATAGAAAAAGCATTATGTTTTCAGTCAGCTATCCCTTCCGAGACCCATCACTAACATACTTTTACAGGTATGGTCCAAAAACGCAATGTACGGGGGGGGGGGGGGGGGGGGGCATGGGACCCCCGAGCTACTAAGGGCGAGGCCGAGCTCACGACCAACCGGAGACGACCTTCATTTGCGGGATGAGGGTTCGGACGATGAGGTCATCCCAGTGAAAAAGGTTAGGGGGACGGGAAATCCTCAACCCCCAACCATGACTCCTTCCACCTCGGAGGGAGAAGAAAATTCGGGGGAAGCTGGAACAGAGACAGGTGACTCCTCGGAAGATGAGGGGGAGTCAAACAAGTGTGGCTCATCCAAACTCTGATGCTTCGCCAGATTCAGCACACGGCAAACGCCGATTGGTTCTGCGAAGTAAAACACTACCAGAGGATGCTTTACGATTTGGAGTCTCAGGGTCAAAGGCGCTGTACGAGGAAGGTCTATCCACTATTTAGTGTGGGGGTGAGCCAAATCGTAGCATATGGGAGGAGAGGTAGTTGGTGTTCGAAGGTCTGGAGGCTCTTCCCAACACAACCGAAACACTCCAATTATATAGGTTAGAGGTGTTCACGAACCTCGCAGGGAGTTACGCACGGCAGATCACGGGAGTTCTATGTTAACGACGAAGGGCCGAGTTGTTGAAAATGAAAAAGCCCATTCGCACTAACACCGCTCTCCGTTGCTTGATGAAATTACGGTGCGGAATGTCAAGGTTGACATCTCGGTCGAGGCGATCAACGAGTTTATTTTGGGGCCGACTTTCGAGCCTCGGGAGGAGAAAAAGAGAGTACTTTGACAAGTTGGAACGCCAAAATCATCGTTCGGTAATCAAATGGCTGGCTACGGTCATTGCCCACCCGGAGGTACACTGGGTTACTAAACAGAGCCTGAAGATTGTCAAGGTTTCATTCAATCAGGAAGCTCGATTCTGGTGGCATCTAATGAGGTACAGACTATTAGTGACCCAGAATGACAATACACTCACAGTTGCTCAGGCAATCGGCATTGCAGCGATAATGAGTCGGTATCCAGTGAACATGGGGCGCATGATAGCAGATGAAATTCGACGGAGAGCACCCCAGCCTATGACCTCATTGGCATTCCCGTGCCTTATCACAGAGGTGTGTAGACGAGCTCAGGTCGGCAGCATTCCAGATCGGGGCCAATGTATCAAAAATAAGAAATATGGAGATTGGTGAAAGGGTAAAAAGGGGGATGCACCGGAGTTATTTGTGGTCCCACCTGCGGCAAATATAGAGGCTCCGCCCGATTCAGAGTCTGTGGCTATGGGAGATACTATTGCTACTGATCCGGCGATACCTGAGGCGGGTGGCGGCCACGCTACGGCTTCGGGCCCATGCCACCGATCCAAATTTCCGAGGGCGGTTGAGGGGGCTGGTACGAGGCTGCCGCCTACCATCCGTCACCACCTCCCGACCACCGCCCCCGCCACTTGCGGGTCCCGCCCACGTCACACAACGCCCACCTCTGCGGCAAAGATCGCGGTTGATTTGTTCACATTTTCGAGAGCAAGTTACCGAGAGTTAGCCTTCAAGACACTAAAGGTGAGAATAAATCGAGGTAATCACGTACGGCACCTAAAGCCCCAGATAACTAAGCAAATCAACATTGCCAAGAGAGAACTTCGGGAGGAATATGCTCAGTCTCGCGAGGTTTTCCAATCACGATTGGATGGGTTTGAGACGAGGCTATTTGCTTTGGAGCAGTCAAAGGCAGGGGGCGGTTCAGCCATATTTCGTACGGAATTAGAGACACTTAAGGCTGAATTGGAGGCGCTGAAGGCACGCGAGCAAGTAGAGGACCTTGTTTTGGTACCGCCCACTAATTTGGATATTGATATCCCGATCCAAAACCTGCTCGACTCTGAGGATGAAGGAGAGGACGGAGATAAGGCGCGGGGAAAACGGCCATTAGATGCCGTAGTTGAGGACGTGAATGAGAGTAACAAGCGGCTGCGTAAACTGGAGGAGGATATGGTGCAAGCTGCTGCCTTGAACTCGCTGCGCTATAACTATCCAGATCCAATGGGTGCGTCGGGCAGCCAGCCCGAGAGGGCGGCGCGATATTGTCAGAGTCCGAGACGGAAGGTCCCGAGTCGAGGAACATGGGGCCTAGGGCGCCCGGAGTATCCCTCACCATTTTCCTATTGTACCTAGAGTCGATGCATTGGGGACATTGCATGATTTTTCGATTGGGGGTGGGGGTACTGATCAAAGTTGTTTGTTGTACATATTTGTATAGGAATCCCTGCTTTTCTTTGCCGAGTTCTTTTTCTGAGGGGTTTTATTAATTTGAAACTGGCATATTTAGGATGTCGTTTAGGTTGAGTAGAGTAGTTTTGACTTAGTTGGTATTGTTCTGTAACTAATGGCATATTGTGATCGTGTGATGAAAATGTTGGACCCCTCGAAATTTTAAAAAATGCACACTTAGAACGATTATTGGTTGACATGACTAATTCTTTATATGACATTATGATTATTGGGGTGTTGTGTGCGATAAATGACTACTTAGGAGGTCACAATTGTGAAAGTAATTGTCCTTATGCCAATGTGTGTGTGAGTTGTTCGTTTAGTTCTGTTATGCATGTATAATCTAGAACTTGCCCGGTTGGTCGTGTTTGAAATCCGAAAGTTAGTTTGGTTGTGAGATGATCTTAGGCTTTCTTTGTATAACTAGTCACTATGCCTAAATAAGCCTTACCCAAAGCTGAAAATATCCCTAGTTTCCCTTTTTGAGCCTTTTGACCTTTTTCTTGGCTAGCCAAATATGAAACCTCACCCATTTTGCAATGTATCCATCTTGGCACCCGTTCCCTCCTTGATGCTACTAGATAGATGAGGCAAAATGCCTAAGTTGGGGGTGAATTAAATATGGAGTAGATGTTAAAAACATAAGTTGGGGGTGGTGGAGTTTGCGAGCGTGAATCCGATGTGGTAGTTGCATATATATTAAAAAAAAACAAAAAAAAAAGAAGAAAAAAGAAAACAAAATCAAAATCAGAAAAGTGTAACACCAAAAAGATCTACAAGTTGGATAGGAATAAAACCACGTCGAGGTCGAAACTTGAAGGAAAATAAAGGGGTTGGAAAGAAAAGAGGTGAATTAAGGTGAAGAGATATGTGGTGTTCAAGGAGGGGGAAGTCACGATATCCAAAAGTATCCTACCCGTCCCTAAGCCTACATTACAAGCCAAAACAAGTCCTAATGTGATCACAACCGAACGAGCCTAGGGTGAAAACATAGAAAATAAGGGCAAGCCTATGGTATTTGCATGTGTAGATATGAAATTCTTTGTGAGTGTGAGTGTTTTCTCTTCTCGTTTGTCTTCGTCCCATTCTTATTGTATATATGTGTGTTGGGACATTTGTTGGTCTATGTGAGGGCATAAGGATGAAACTCGAGCAAATTGAATTGACTGCCTAACGTAGCATTTGTGTGCACCATAATATGCTCGATAAGGTGATGTCATGCATTGAAGCTTCATTGTTAGTCATAGCGTTCTTGGGGTATGTATATCGTTTGACAATCGAAAAAAGAAAGGGGCTCCTTGGAAAAAAAACATGCATGCCGGTAGTTCAGAGTTAAAACCAATGGAGACACTATTGCTCTATGATATCTAGATGTTAGTTGAGTCCTAGTTGCGTCCACTACTTGCTTGAGGACAAGCAAAGACTTTAAGTTGGGGGTGTTGATGTGCCAGGAAATTATAGCATATCTGATACTCCTTTACGAGAAGTTTTACTTTGTTTTTAGGCAAGTATGTGTTGTTTTAATGTGTTTTTGACATGTTTCAGGTAAATCGGGAAGCTCGGGTTCAAGGAGTAGAAGTTACAGAAAAGTTGCACTGAAGCTTGAGTTTCACGGTTCGTAGAAAGTTTCACGGACCATATTTCTGTTCATACAAAAGGTGGCAACTTAACAGAATGTCTCGGTGGACAGGTGCTGAACCACGGACACTTATACGGACCGTACAATATTGTACAGGCCGTATAAGTAGATGTGACGATAATGGAAGATGCTTTCGCGAGCAGGATTGTACGACCCGTATAACATTACACGGACCGTGGAAGGCCAGTTCGTATTATTCTCTGAAGACGCTGAATGAAGGCCGTAGAAGTCTTGTACGGTCCGTAGAAATTTGTACGGACTGTATAAGTGCCGCCTGGGACCTGTTACACCTTGGAAAAATTCCCCGTGAGCGTACAGTGAATAGACGAACGAGGGGTATGATGTATACAAGGTTTGGACAAGCGAGAAATAGTATTTAATGGTCCTAATTAAGATTTCCAAAGACATTCGAGTAAAGGAAGAAAAGTTGTTAAGGAAAGCGAGTTATAAGTTGAGCGTATTGGATAAGCACTTCGAGTATTGAGTTAACAATGTGCTAATGGTTCCTTGAGGAAGAGTTATAACATCCCTTTGATTTGTATTGAGGTGTTAGACAAGTGAATAGAAGGTTCCATAAGGATCGGAGATCAAACGAGTCGACGAAACAATTCTCGGAAAAACTGGATAACCTACGGCCAGACATACTGGCCGTATAAAAAGTATGGACCGTATGTCCAACCGTAGATTCAGCCCAGTAGAGCATACTTCACTGGACCAGATCTACGGCCAAACATACGGCCCGTAGAAAACATACGGACCGTATGTTGGTCCGTATAATCTCGTCGGGGCTGAACTTGATTTTATATAAGGGACCTCTTCTTATTTCATTTTCATTTCATACTTTACCTCCACACTTCAAGAGACCTCTAGAACATTCCAAACACTTCATACATGAGAAATCAATAGAAATCAAAGATCAACAACAAGAACTAGAGTGAATCAAGTGAAGGAAACCTCTCTAAAGTCATCCAAACCAAGAAATCTCAAGAAAGAGGAAATAGGGTTTTGGTGGAAAGAGGTGTATTACCAACCAAGGCTTGCTTCTTCATCACTTAAGGTAAGTTTCATGACCCTTCTATGTTATTTGAAGTATTAGTAAGTTGAAACACATGGATGGTAGAAGAGTGTAGAAAATGGTCTTAAATGGGTGAAAAATGTCACTGTGGAATAGTAGTTGGAATGAATCATGAAAATGGTTGTGTTGGTGTTAC
This sequence comes from Lycium ferocissimum, assembly GCF_029784015.1. NCBI lineage: Eukaryota > Viridiplantae > Streptophyta > Magnoliopsida > Solanales > Solanaceae > Lycium > Lycium ferocissimum. Next base: position 65,488 of record NW_026725877.1, read on the forward strand.
AAATGCATTATAAATGACGTTTAGAACATGAAATGAGTATTCTATAAGAAGGAATGCGATAATGGACTTTAGTCATGATTACGGAGAATTGTAGTGAAATTGTGAATTGCGGGCAATGTAATTAGATGATGCTTGCTGCTTATGACATTGTGATCGTCGTTGTAAATGCTGGGAGTTGATATGGAATATGGCGGAAAGTAGTATAAACAAAGGAAATGCTGGCCAAATTTTCTATAGCCTTAATAAGTACGTTTTCATGATGGTTAACTAATGACAACACGAATTCCCTTGAAGGTATAAACGAGTGCATTAGAGGAGAACAAGCAAGCGATAGAACAGTTAAACGACAAAGGTATGTGAGGCTAGTCCTTTCTTCTAAGTCATGAATCCTATGGCATGAATTTCCTCTTTAGTATAAATGTTCCCTCTTCAAGAAGACTATGAATCCTTGTTCATGAATAGCCACACGAGATAAGAAATATGTTATGGTAATGATAACGATAATGATAGTTTAAAGTCTAGAGATGCTATGGTTGATGATATGATGTTCCAATTAAGCTAATGAAGCTACCCGTAGCCCAGTGATGTTGATCACCAGATACACTCACCTTATGCTTGTTCCTTCAAGGTGAGGCAGGTTACTTATGAACGTTCCATAACGTAGTCGGGGGTCCACGACCTTACGTCACCCCGACACAACTATACTTGCTTTCAAGTTCTAAGGTATAAATTGATGACATATGTATAATGATATTGAATTATGATAGATGCCATGACGCGTTCATAAAATGGATGATAGTGATGAATCTATGATGATGTATGATGTATGATGACAAATGCATGATGTGTATAATAATGTGATTCCATCGCGCCTAATTGGCCGGGCATGTCACCGCTAAGGCGGGCTGTATATGATTCCATCGTGCCTAGATGGGCGGGCATGTCACCGCTAAGGCGGGCTACTATGATTTCACCGAGCCTAGAGGGCCGGGCATGACACCACTAGTGGGCGGCATATGATGGTTACCTGGACGCGGGTTACCGACATGATGATGTATGATTGATACGACGATGCATGTATGGTATGATGATGTATATGTGATATGATAAAGTATGCGTTATGATAATGCACATGATATGCTTATGTATGATGAATGTATATGACATGTAATGATGCTTAAAAGAGGACGCAGGTTGTATCTCCATCCCATGACTTCCGATATTCTTATTATGCTTATTTCATTCCTGCCTTACATACTCAGTACAATGTTCGAAATGCCGACGTCCGTTTTTCTTTGAACGCTCGTGTTCATGCCACGGGTAGGCAAGGAGACGGTCTTAGATCCATAGGAGCTAGTAGCTGACTTGTGAGCACTCCATTGTCCGGAGGTGCCGTTGATTATTCTTTTGGTACATATATGTATATATCCATGATTGGGCACGACGGGGTCCTGTCCCGTCCATATGTCTAGTATTCCAGTAGAGGCTCGTAGATACGCATGTGTGGGTAGTATGGTCCCTTGGTCTTCGTGTATATGCATGTATATATATATTATTTTGATAGCCGAAGGGCTTACGTTTATAAAAGCAAATGTGTTGCAAATGATGATAGTTTTATATGATTATGAGCATATAGTATGAATGAGAGCAGATAAGTAACAGAATGAGCGGTGTTCGGTGGTTAGCCCCGGATACCCGTCATGGCCCGTAGTTCGGGTCGTGACAGGACCTAAGTGCAAATTCTGTAATTTTACGTTTTGAAACCTATAAATAGTCCATTGTAGGGTTTTAATTATTATCAGTTGTCATATTTTTGTCTCTTGACTTAGAACAACAAATACTCTCTAGTTTTTGAAGGTTCAAACATCAATTCAAGTATTATCAATTCTCTTTTCTTCCAAAGTAAGCAATTATGAATTCTTCAATTTCTTGTTTCTTGTTCTTTGTCATGAGTAGCTAATTTCCCTTACTAGGGTTGTGAACCCAATTGATGGGTGTTTTGTGATTGGGTTTGTGATTGATATACAAATAATGGATTATTACGGTTTGTTTATTCTTCATTCCTCATTCATAATTAATGGTTGCAAACATTGATTAAAAACCTTGATTTATTTGGAAAAATAATTCGGGTTGGTAAGAATAAACAACAAGAACTCAAAGCTTTAAACTTTGTTCAATAAATTCACTTAGGAATAAGAAGAATTTACTTGGCATGATTAATCGTTCTTCATAGTTACTTTCTTATATTTGGGAAAATCATAGAAAGAAATAATCTTTATCTATTGGGAAATAGTAGAGATTCATATAAGAATTAAGTGCGTTCATATAATGATCCATTAGAAGTATATCAAGATCAATACCCATGATCATACACTCTATCTAAAGGGGACCCAACCTTAGTTTCTTTTACCATAAATTCACAACCAAAGCAATAATTACCAATTAGTTAATAAAAATCCAACTTTTACCAAAATCATCGGATTAAGACATTAGACCTAAACATAGCATTCTACGAATTTAGTAACCTTTTCACACCCTATTCCCTGTGGGATTCGACCCTAACCTTGTTGGGTTACTATATTTGACAACGTCGCGTTATACCATTAATAGATGTAATTTGAGCCTATCAGCGCCTCCTACCCTTTGGCAAGAATTTGTAGATGCCTTCATCTGCCACTATTTGCCACCCGAGGTCCTCCCGAGCTAGAGCGGATAGGTTCTCAAATCTAAAGCAAGGAAGTATGAGCGCCCGGGAGTATGGCCTTCAATTTAATTCGTTGGCTAGATATGCCCCGACTATGGTGGCCGATATGGGAGATCGGGTGCATAGATTTGTGAGTAACTTAGGGACACATTTGTTCAAAGATTGTTTGACGGCTTCGTTGCAAGATGGGATGGATATTTCCAGCATTCAGGCCCATGCCTAGAATTTAGAAGGACAACAACATCCACAAAGGGGTGATCGTGATATTGACAGAGGGCAAAGCAAGAGGGCTAAATCTATGAGCGCAGATAGTGATTATAAAGGGGGTGTCAAGGCAGTCATATCCTAGACACTCAGGCCAGTCGGTGACTAGTGCACCTCCCCGATTTGCAGGTAGGAGATTTGATCGCTCCTTTCGTTCCGAACAGGGTCAGAGTTCGAGGCCTCGGGTTCGCGGTTTGGGGGAGATTATAGCCGAGAGGAGACCCCCGGTACCGCGATGCGGCCGATGCGGTATATTACGTTACGGGCAGACTGTGTCGCCGGGGGTTCGGATGCTTGCTATGCACGTGGCCGGGTTGGGCACGTGATGCGAGATTGCCCGTCGATGAGTGGTAGAGGCGGGGTCCGGCCCACGGGGTCGGCGGCTGGTTCTTCTTCAGTGCGCCCGATAGGGCAGACTCCCCAGATTCCAGCAGGCCGAGGTGGAGGCCGAGGGGGAGCATCTACTTCAGGTGCCACTCAGCCCCGCATATATGCTTTAGCCGGACAACAGGATCTTGAGTCCTTCCAGATATGGTTAGAGGTACATTGTCCGTATTTTCTCATGATGTGTATGCATTGATAGATACGGGTTCTACCCTATCTTATATTACTCCATATGTTGCTGGCTGTATTGGGGTGAAACCCGAGCTAATTAAACCATTTGAGGTATCTACTTCGGTTGGTGATCCCGTGATAGCTAGACAAGTGTACAAAGATTGTATAATTATGATATGCGACCGCCAGACTAAAGCTGATATGGTTGAGCTGGAAATGTTAGATTTTGATGTGATTATGGGTATGGTTTGGTTGGCCTCATGCTATGCTAATGTTGATTGCTGAATGAAAGTAGTTCGATTTCAATTTTCGAGAGAGCCCGTGCTTGAATGGAAAGGTAACACAGCATCTCCAAGAGGTAGGTTTATTTCCTACCTTAAGGCAAGAAAGATGATAGCTAAGAGCTATATTTATCACTTAGTCTGAGTTTATGACACCGAAGCAAAGTCGCCAACTTTTCAATCCGTTCCGGTAGTGAATGAATTTTCGGATGTATTTTCAGATGAACTTCCAGGCCTTCCCCCAGTAAGAGAAATTGATTTTGCTATTGATGTGTTGCCGGATACCAAGCCTATTTCTATTCCTCCTTACCGAATGATAGCTCACAATAGCGGTGAAAGAGCTAAAGGCACAGTTGAAAGATTTGCTCGAGAAAGGGTTTATTAGACACAGTTCATCACCGTGGGGAGCACCTGTCCTATTTGTAAGAAAGAAAGATGGCTCCCTACGAATGTGCATTGATTACAGGCAGTTGAATAAGGTGACGGTAAAGAACAAATATCCTCTTCCGAGAATTGACGATTTGCTTGATCAATTACAGGGTGCCAAGTGGTTTTCCAAAATAGACTTGAGATCGGGTTACCATCAAGTGAGAGTTAGAGAAGAAGATATTCCCAAGACAGCTTTCAGAACGAGATATGGCCATTATGAATTTCGGGTGATGTCATTTGGGTTAACTAATGCTCTGGCGGTGTTCATGAATCTGATGAATAATGTATTCAGGCCTCTCTTGGATCTATTCGTAATAGTATTCATTGATGATATTCTGGTATACTCTCGAACAGAATTAGAACATGCAGACCATTTACGTATTGTCCTTGGAATTCTTCGAACTCGAGAATTATATGCAAAATTTTCAAAGTGCGAGTTTTGGCTGAATTCTGTGACATTCTTAGGTCATGTTATTTCAGATGATGGCATTAGAGTTGATACTCAGAAAATTGAGGCTGTGAAGACTTGGCCAAGGCCTACGACGCCTACAAAAGTTCGTAGTTTCTGGGATTGGCATGTTATTATAGAAGGTTCGTAGAGGGATTTTCATCCATTTCAGCCCCATTGACAAAGCTAACCGAGAAGTCAGCTAAATTTCAGTGGAATGATGCTTGCGAACGCAGTTTCCAATAGTTGAAGGACAGATTAACCTCAGCTCTAGTCTTAACACTTCCAGAAGGGCCAGATGGTTATGTTGTGTACTGTGATGCTTCTGGTGTTGGGTTAAGATGCGTATTGATGCAGCACGGTAAAGTCATTGCTTATACTTCGAGACAGCTGCGGAAACATGAAAAGAACTACCCAACTCATGATCTCGAATTGGCTGCAGTTATTCATGCATTAAAGATGTAGAGACACTACTTGTATGGTTTGCATGTTGACATCTATACAGATCATAAGAGTCTTCAATACATTTTCAAACAGAAGGAGTTGAATCTGCGGCAAAAATGGTGGTTAGAATTATTGAAAGATTACGATGTGAATATCTTGTACCACCCCGAAAAAGCAAATATAGTAGCTGATGCGCCTAGCCGCCAATCAATGGGTAGCCTATGTGAAGTTCCTTTGGAGAAGAAAGAATTAATTCATGAGCTCCATCAACTAGCTAATCTTGGAATACGTCTAATTGATTCAGGTAGTGCAGGAGTTAGTGTTAATAATCCCACAGTTTCGTCCTTAGATATGGAAGTGAAAGAGCGGCAATACGAAGATCCTCAATTGAGCCATTACAGCGATACATTTCACGAAAAAGAGAAGTCTCCATTTGAAACTTCTATAGAGGGAGTTCTTAGATACCGAGGCAGGATATGTGTTCCGAATGTTACAGAATTGCATCGTCGAATCCTAGAAGAAGCTCATCATTCTCGGTATTCTATTCATCCAGGAGCAACAACGATGTATCATGATCTCAAGTTGATATATTGGTGGGATGTCATGAAGAAAGACATAGCAGAATTTGTAGCTCAATGTCCAAATTGCTAACAAGTAAAGATCGAGCATCAAAAGCCAGGGGGATTATTGCAAGCCATGGAAATTCCTACTTGGAAATGGGCAGTGATCAATATGGATTTTATTGTGGGATTACCCCATTCCCGAAGCAAGTATGATTCTATATGGGTGATCATGGACAGATTCACGAAAGCAGCTCATTTCCTTCCGGTCGAACCACATACTCGGCGAGAAGATTATGCAGGTTGTATCTCAAGGAGATTGTGCGACTCCATGGTATTCCGATATCCATTATCACAGACAGAGGAGCACAATTTACAGCCAAGTTCTGGAAATCTTTCCAAGAAGGTTTGGGTACTCAAGTAAGACTCAGCATGGCATTTCATCCGCAAAACCACGGACGGGCCGAACGTCTTGTCTGACACGGAAGATATGCTACGAGCATGTGTGCTAGATTTCGGTGGTAGTTGGGATGACCACTTACCCCTTATTGAGTTTGCATACAATAATAGCTACCATTCCAGTATCCAAATGGCTCCGTATGAAGCTTTATATGGAAGGAAGTGCAGGTCTCCGATTGGATGGTTTGAAATAGGAGAAGTACAACTAATAGGCCCTGAGTTGATCCAACAAGCAGTGGAAAAAGTCAAGGTGATCCGAAATCGATTGTTAATAGCCCAAAGTCGCCAAAAATCTTATGCGGACAACCGCCGGCGAGACTTGGAATTTCAAGTTGATGATTGGGTATTTTTGAAGGTGTCGCCAATAAAAGGTGTGATGAGATTTGGTAAGAAAGGAAAGTTAAGTCCTTGATACATTGGACCCTATAAGATTATCCGCAAGGTGGGTCAAGTGGCTTATGAATTGGACTTGCCTATAGAACTTAAATCGGTCCATCTAATTTTTCACGTCTCAATGCTCTGCAAGTGTTTTGGAGATCCTACGAGGATTGTTCCAGTAAATGATGTCTAGGTGATAGAAAAGCTTGTTTATGAAGAAGTGCCCATTGCCATATTAGACAGGCAAGTACGGAGACTCCAAAATAAGGAAGTGGCTTCGGTTAAAGTCTTGTGACGAAATAACAACTGAGAAGAGGTGACTTGGGAGGCGGAAGAGAAGATGAAATCCACATACCCGCATTTTTTTCAGCCCCCGGAAGAGATCTATGATGAGACATCGAGATTATGAGGTATGCATGTTTTCTTTTATGCATATGGGTCGTGTGTGGCCAATTTATATTGCTATTGTGATTGTGGCCCTGTGAGGCAATGTTATTATGAGTTGTTGTGATAGGATGGTAGTGCCATATTACAGGGGAGACTCTGGCGAAATTTTTATAAAATCCCCGATGACTTAACATTCGAGGATGAATGTTCCAAAAGGGGGGAAGAATACTACACCTTGGAAATTTCCTGTTAGCGTACAGTGAATAGATTAATGCAGGACATGACGTAGATGATGTTTTGATAAGTAAGAAATAACATTTGATGACCCTAATCGAGATTTCAAAGACAATTAAGATAAGGGAAGAAAGTTGTTAAGGAAAGCAAGTCATATGTTGTGTGTCGGACAAGAATTACGAGTATCGAGTTAATGAGAGTTTAATGATGCTTTGGAGAAGAGTCATAATGTCCCTTAGATTGGTATTGAGGTGTTAAACAAGTGTCAAGAAGGTTCCATAAGGATTGGAGATCAAACGAGTCAACGAGAATGATTTCAGAACCACTGGGCATTATACGGCCCAACATACTGGCCATATAAGTTATACTTGGCCGTATGTCTGGCCGTATAATCAGCCCAGAATGGCATGTCTCTCTGGACCAAATATACGGCCAGACATATGGTCAGTATAATTTATACGGACCGTATGTTGGTCCGTAGATTTCAATCGGGACAGGTTTTAAAACGATATAAAGACCTCTCTCTTATTTCATTTCATTTCATCCCTCTTCTCCACAAGTCAAGAAACCTCTAGAATATTCTCCACTTTTCATCCATAAGAATTCAAAGGAAATTGATGATCAACTTCATCAAACCAACAAAATCAAGAGTGTGAAACCCATTAAAGTTCATCTAAGTCAAGAAATTCCAAAAGAAGTGAACTAGGGTTTTGGTGCAAGAAGAGTACTTCCACTCAAGGCTTATTCTTCCATTATCTAAGGTAAGTTTCATGATATTTTCAAATTGTTTGAAGTATTGAAAAGTTGAAACACTTGGATTATAGAAGGAAATAGGAAATGGGTCATAATTATGGCAATAGTGTCATTGTTGAGTAGAAGCTTGGATTGAGTTGTGAATATTGATATGTTGAGATTGTAAATACGTTATGAATGACATTTAGAACATGGGATGAGTATTATATGTGAAAGAACGCGATAGTGAACTATGACCATGATTATGGAGAATTGAAGTGAAATTATGAAATGTGAATAATGTAAATGAATGATGATTGTTGTTTATGATATTGTGATGTTGTTATGGATGTTTGGGAGTTGATATGGAATATGGAGGAAGTTGTATAAACAAAGGAAATGCTGCTCAATTTTCTCTAGCTTTAGTAAGCACGTTCTTATAATTGTGTAGCTAATGTCGATACGAATTCCCTTGAAGGTAAAGAACGTGTGCATTAAGGGAGAACGAGCAAGCGATAGAATAATTAAATGACAAAGGTATGTGAGGCTAGTCCTTTCTTTCTAAGGCATGAATCCTATGGCAGTTTATACATCTATGCACACATGATATGATGATGATTATAAAAGTAGGCCAGCATGCATTATTTCTTTTATGGTTCACAGTCAGTTACAGATTGCTCCTCATTTGATGCCTCCTCATTTCATCAATATATTATTGTTGTTTATGCCTTACATACTCAGTACAATGTTCGTACTGACGTCCGTTTTCTTTGGAAGCTGTGTTCATGCCCACAGGTAGACAAGGAGGTGATCCAGACTCGTAGGAGCTATTAGCTGATTTGAGAGCACTCCATTTTCCCGGAGGTGCCATTGATTATTCTTTTGGTATATATGTATATGTATGTTTTGGGCATGACGGGGTCCTGTCCCGTCCCTATGTCTAGCACTCTAGTAGAGGCTCGTAGATGCATAGTTGTGGGTAGTATGGTCTCACAAGTCTCTCATTGTATATATATATATATATATTATTTTGATAGCCGAAGGGCTCATGTATATAAAGTGAATATGTTTCAAATGAAAATGATTTTCTATGATTATGAGCATAAGAAAAATGAATGAACACAGGTTGAGTAATAGGACGAGTGGTGCTCGGTGGTTAGCCCCGGGTGCCCGTCATGGCCCTAGTCGGGTCGTGACATCGGGGGGGCTGCGTTCATGCTCGCGGATTCAGGTAGACAGACAGGCGGTCCAGGTCAGTAGGACTTCCCCTCAGCAGTAGTCGGCGCGCTCCACTTGAACCGGAGCTACAGTCTATTTTTGGTATGCCATTTTGAGATGTATATGCATATATAGGTATGACGGGGCCCTGTCCCGTCCTTTCTACAGCTTTATATTCCTGTAGAGGTCTGTAGACAGTTGTATGTAGATTATATGTGATTTAACCTTGTCGGCTCCTATTCTTTTATGTACAACATATGTAGCGACCTAGTCGGCTTGCTAATCTTTTTTATATATATATATATATATATATATATATATATATATATATATATATATATATATATTATCCGTACGAGTGTAAGGGTTTGGTCACTTGAGATCGTGCACTCGTCACGACTCATTAGTTTGGGTCGTTTACAAAAGCGGAGTCCACTAGGTAGTAGTCACTCAAGATGATATCGATCGAAGTGGAGTCCTCGAGGTAGTAGTCAATCCGATGTATCTAGGCATTAGTAAATGAGTACCGTGAATATTTCTTTCGGTATTATTGAGGAACATAACACATTCAATAGTCTAATTTTTCATTCATGAGATTTGAATTCGAAAATTCTAATTAATGACAGAGATCTTATCAATCTCATCACAATTTTGGCTAAATTTTCATTAATCATTCCATCGTGACCTTCGTCACTTGTCATGTTTTTTATTTATGTTATACTTTTTTTAAATATTTTAAATTACTAATTAATTTAATTGATAGTGGCTTTAAGGCCATTTCTAAGTAGACTAATTTTTTGCACGTGTATGCTGAATGGTGCAGTATACAATCCCATTTCCTTCAACTCTTACACTAATCTCTCATAATGCCAAAGGAAAAAACAATTTAGGGATGGGGGGAAAGCTCAGAGACAAAGGAGGTACTTTTTTAGATCCCTTTATAGATGCAATACAAGGAGAGTCAAAAAAAAAAAAAAATAGCAACAAAATCAAATCTTTGAAGAATAGAACACTTTCATTTATTTATTAAGAACTCATCTTTAGATTTGCGGACTATAAAACTTGAGAGAAAAAAAGAGAACTGGAATTCTGGCAAACTATGGAGAGTATCAACTAATGGAGTAAGCAACAGGTTTTGTAAATCTTGTGTTTTTCTTTTTTATATTTTTCATGACCATTCAGTAGATAGTGTTTAAGGGCAAACTAATCTGACTTCACATCAGATGAGACCACATTAAATGATAAAAAGTTAAACATAAGAATCTTTTAGTTACCAAAATTTGAATCGAAAAGTCAAATTGATGAAAGAGATCTTGTCCATCTTCTCATAATTTGAGTGAATTTTATTTGATCACTTCGTCCGGCATGCTGCCATTGCCACTTATCATGTTTGTTCTTTGCGTTATGCTCTTTAAATTGTTTTTAAATTTATTAAATGATTGTTACTTGTAATGATTTTTGTGTCATTTTTAAGTATTCTAGTTTCTCGACACGTGTGTTGCACGGGTATACTGAGTTGTGTAGTACACGATTTAGTAAACTAATATCAACATTTAAATTTCAGTAATCAGTATATAAACATGCAGTTAAATGAAGGAGAAGGAAACTTTAATTATTAGAAGTCGTCACTTTTGAAAAATTAAACAACTTTCACTAAATATAGTTCATTTCTCCTTTAGGAAGATAAATTGTTATTTTTTAAAATCAAAATTCATTTCCTGAAAGTCCAGAAAAGTTTAGAGTGTACCAATGGAAGGAGTACTCAAGTTGAAGATGGCAGTTGATTTTATACTTTCTTTTTGATATTTTTCTTAACCATTCTGTTTTTTTTTTTTTTTTTTCTGTTTAATGGCAGACCAATATGACTTTGCATCATATAAGAGCCTATTAAATGAGAATTAATGATAGAGAACTCATCAATGTCATTATATTTTTGAGTGAATTTTCATTGGTCACTATGTCCTACATGCTGCCATTACTACTTGTCATGTATTTTCTTTACGTAATATTCTTTAAATATTCTTGAATATTTTTTTTCTTTTTATTTTTATGAAATAAATTTCATTTTTTTTCACTGTTCAAAATCAACAATATGCTAAACTGCACCTCCTTCTATAAAAATCTAACCCATTAACACCTAACAAGATTTAATATGATAGTTTTTCATCGGTATGAGATAATCAAAATTTCATTGAAAGCAAAACAAAAGCACTGAACAAGAGTTTAGTTTCTTCGGCGATTACTCAGATTTTTAATAGGAGAGCAGACCATCCAAACATTGCCATAAGGGTCCTTCATCTTTCTAGCACGCCCACGACAACAAGCAGCAGCAGCAGCGGAAACAACCTTGGACATACCAGCAACAACATCCTCAATCTCCAAGCAGAAAACAGAACTAGTCGAAGCAATCATCAAAGGTGCAGTAGAGTCTTCATCAGTAAGATCAACAATAAGGAAAGCAAATGAGCCAAGCTTAAGTTCAACAAAGAGAATCAACAATATCTCTTATTCTGCCTTCCTTTTTGGATGGTTGTCATGTGTCACTTCCTCAGCACGAAACGCCTTTTAGTAGAACGTTACAGCATGGTTTACTTTCGGTGATTTGACAAACAGCTATGGCATCACAGATGTGAAGACGACACGTGTCACCTTCTCAGATGCTCCGTTCTGTGCCTCGGTAACTAATCCTCCTTTTTGTGGTTCAAATTTAGCCATTGTTGTTTAAACACTAATAGAGAGAGAAAGAAATGTAAAAGAGAAGAAGAAGGAAAACTGGAGAAATGCAAAGTGAATTTGAAGAAAAGTAATTTCACTAATAATATTATCATCAGTACAATTCTTGGTACAACTTGTGCATACAATGAGAGCCATCGACCTCAAAACATCACCAATGACCACTATACTATATATAAATTACAAGATAGCTTACATCGCATACTCCCAGATGTACAACATCACTGGCCTTATACTGTGAATGATGCAGATGATGATACGCATAAGGGTTGAATCCAACTTTCGTTGCTACTCCACCGGGTGCTCCATTCAATTTTCATGCATCATCTATCCCATTTCTCTATCCGTTAGTATCAAGACCCCCTTCCTCACCCCATACTTGATCCTCCATCATTGGCGGATGGCTCGAGGGGGGGGGGGGGGGGCAGTTTATCCGCGAAAATACCCAAAAATGGCATGCATGGTCAATAAATTCCTAATCATTGGTTAAAATCAAAGGTTCCACTTACAAATTGCTGATCAAAAAGCCATGAGAGAATCTGAAAGAATTGAACCACTTGAAAATAAGACTAGTACATCTCCTCATCTCATTTCCTGCAGCTCATACTTCTATCTCTCATTCTGCCAAAGAAAAAAATAATTGCTGGAAAAAATGGAAAACAAAATAGAAACAAAGAAGGAATTTTTCAGATCCCTTTATGCATGCAGTGAAAGGAGAATAAAAAAAAAAAGCAGCAACAAGATCAAATCTTTAATTGAAGAATAGAATACCTTTATTTATCTTGTGTAGAACTCACCTGATTGTAGATTTCTTGATTATAAAACTTGAGAGAAAGCATGACACTTGAAAGTTTAGAATAGTTGAGAGAAGCAAAGAAGGAGTATTTGAGATTATAATAGGATTTATACTTGAGGTCTTTTAACCATTTAATATTCGGTGTTTATTGACTTCATTAATCTAAGACGCTCTAGATGATATTGATCGAGGCAGAGTCATCGAGGTAGTAGTCAATCTGATGTAGCAAGGCATTAGTGAACGAATACGATGAATATTTCTCTCGAGATTATTGAAGAAGAGAACACATTTAATAGTCTAATTTTTCATTTATGATATTTGAATTTGAAAATTCTAATTAATGACAGAGATCTTATCAATCTCATCATAATTTTGACTCAATTTTCATTAATCATTCCGTCGTGACCTTCGTCACTTGTCATGTCTCTTTTTATGTTATACCTTTTAAAATATTTTAAATTATGAATTAATTTAATTGACAGTGCTTTTAAGGTCATTTCTAAGTAGTCTAGTTTTTCGCACGTACATTGCACGTGTATGCCGAATTATGTAGTACACGATCCCATTACCATCAATTTTGGTACTCATTTCTCATTATGCCAAAGGAAAAAACTATTTGGGGGTGGAAAAAAAAAACTAGAAACAGAGGAGATACTTTCCAGATCCCTTTATGGATGCATTAGAAGGAGAGTCAAAAAGAAAAGAAAAGAAAAGAAAATAGCAAGAACATCAAATCTTTGAAGAATAGAACACTTTTATTTATTTATTAAGAACTCAACTGGAACTCTGGCAATATATGGAGAGTGTCAACTGATATTTTTGTTAATCTTGAGATTTTTCTTTTTGATATTTCTTGACCATTTAGTATATTGTGTTTAATGGCAAGCTAATCTAAATTCACGTCAAATGAGACCATATAAAATGATATAATATTATATGTAAGAATCTTTTAGTTATCAAAATTTGATTCCGACAACTCTAATTGATGATAGAGATGTCGTCCATCTCCTCATATTTTTGGGTGAAGTTTATTTGATGACTTGGTCCTGCATGTTGCCGTTGCCACTTATCAAGTCTGTTCTTTGTGTAATGCTCTTTAAATTTTTTTTTAAATATATTAAATGATTGTTACTTATAATGATTTTTATGTCATTTTTAAGTATTCTAGTTTCTCGACACGTGTACTGCACGGCTACACTGAGTCGTGCAGAGTAACATCAACATTAAATTTTAGTAATACGATTTTGTAAAGTAACATCAACATTAAATTTTAGTAATCAGTATATAAACATGCAGTTAAGCGAAGGAGAAGGAAAATTTAATTATTGCAAGACTTCTCTTTTGAACAATTAAACAACTTTCACAAATTTAGTTCATTTCTCCTTTAGGAAGATAAATTGTTGTTTTTTTGAAATCAAAATTCATTTCCTGAAAGTCCAAAAAGGTTTGGAGAGTATCAATGGAAGGAGTACTCAAGTTGAAGATGGCAGTAGGTTTTCTTTCATTAAATGAGAAATAATGAAAGAAAACTCATCAATCTCGTTATATTTTTGAGTGAATTTTCATTGATCACTGTGTCCTGCATGCTGCCATTACTACTTGTCATGTATTTTCTTTATGTAATATTCTTGACTATTTTTTTCTTTTATTTTTTATGAAATAATTTTTTTCACTGTTCAAAATCAACAATATGCCAAACTGCACCTCCTTCTTCAAAAATCTAACCCATTAATACCTAACTAGATTTAATATGAGAGTTTTTTCATCGGCATGAGATAATCGGAATTTCATTGAAAGTAGTAAAAGCGCTAAACAAGAGTTTAGTTTCCTTGGTGATTACTTGGAATTTTTAACTGGAGAGCAGATCATCTTGACATTGCCATAAGGATCCTTCAGCATTCCAGCACGCCCACAGCAACAAGCATCGGCAGAAGCAGCTTTGGCTTTAGCAGTATCAACATCCTCAGTCTCCAAGCAGAAAACACAACCAGTCGAAGCAGTCGTCATAGGAAGAGTAGAGTCTTCATAAGTAAGATAAGCAACACGGAAAGAAAGTGAGCCAAGCTTAAGTTCAACAAAGGGAATCAACAGTATCTCTTCCTCTGCCTTCCTTTTCGGATGGTTGACACGTGTCACTTCCATTGCACGAATCGCAATTTTTTAGAACGTTACAACATGGTTTGCTTTCGGTGCTTCAACAAATACCTGTGGCATCATCGGTGTGAAGACGACCCGTGTCACCTTCACAGAGGCTCCGTTCTGTGCCTCGATAATCGAGCCTTCATTTTGTGCTTCAGCTTCAGCCATTGTTGTTAAAACCCTATGAGAGACAAAAAGAACGTAAAGGATACCAAGAAGGAAATAATAGAGAAATGCAAAGTGAATTTGGAGAAAAGTAATTTGATTAATAATATAATCATCAGTACAATTCTTTACACAGCTTGTGCATACAATGACAACCGTTGGCCTTATAATATCACCAATGACCACAATACGATATATAAATTACTAGACAACTTATATTGCATACCCCCAGATGTACAGCCTCACTAACCATGTATTGTGAATGATACAAATGATGATACACATGATTGTTGTACCCAACTTTCGTTACCACTCCACTAGGTGCTCCATTTGCTTTTAACGCATCGCCTATCTCTTTTATCTCTCCATCTGCAGTGAGACCCCCTTCCTCACCCCATTCTTGATCGTCCATCATTGGTGGATGGCTCAGGGAAGCCTGGTTATCTATGACAATAACCAAAAATGGCGTGCATGGTCAATAAATTCTAAATTATTGATTGAAATCAAAGGTTCCACTTACAAGTTGCTGATCAAAATGCCCTAAGAGAACCTGAAAGAATTCAACCACTTGGAAATGAGACCAGTACATCTCCTCTTCCCATTTCCTGAAACTCTTACACCCATCTCTCATTTAGAAAAAGGAAAAAAATAGTTGGGGGAAAAATTGGAAAACAAAATAGAAAAAAGGAGAAATTTCTCAGATCCCTTTATGCATGCAGTAAAAGGACAATAAAAAGAAAGATAAGTTGCAACAAGATCAAATCTTTTATTGTTGAATAGAACATTTTTATTTATCTAGTGTAGAATTCACCTGATTGTAGATTTCTTGATTATGAAACTTGAGAGAAAGCGAGAGACTTGAAAGAGTAGAAAAGTTGAGAGAAGCAACTGAAAAAGTGGTTGTGGTTATAATAGGATTTATACTTGAGGTATTTTAACCATTTAATATTCAGTGCTTATTGGCCTGATTAATCTAAGATTCTCTAGATGATATCGAAGCGCAGTCTAGTAAAGTAGTCTCTCTAGATGATATCGATCGAAGCGGAGTCGTCGAGGTAGTAGTCAATCCGATGTAGCAAGGCATTAGTAAACGAGTACCATGAGTATTTCTGTTGGGATTATTGAAGAAGAGAACACATTTAATAGTCTAATTGATCATTCATGAAATTTGAATTCGAAAATTCAAACTAATGACAGAGATCTTATCAATCTCATCATAATTTTGACTGAATTTTCATTAATCATTCCGTCATGACCTTTGTCACTTGTCATGTCTCTTTTTTATGTTATACTTTTTTAAATATTTTAAATTACTAATTAATTTAATTGATAGTGTTGTTAAGTTCATTTCTAAGTAGACTATTTTTCGCACGTGCATTGCACGTGTATGCCGAATTATGCAGTACACAATCCCATTTCCTTCAACTCTTACACTCATCTCTCATTATGACAAAGAAAAAAACAATTTGGGGATGGAAAAAGAAATAGAAATAAAGGTTCAGTTCCCTTTATGGATGCAATAGAAGGAGAGTCAAAAAGAAAGAAAATAGCAAGAAAATCAAATCTTTGAAGAATAGAACACTTTTATTTATTTATTAAGAACTCATCTGTAGATTTGCTCAGTATGAAAGTTGAGAGAGATAGATAGATAGAGAGAGAGAGAGAGAGAGAGAGAGAGAGAGAGATGAAATGGTAGAAAAGTATGGACAGCATCAACTGACGGAGTACTCGAGTTGAAGATGGAAATAGGTTTTGTAAATCTTGAGATTTTTCTTTTTCATATTTTTCTTGACCAATCAGTATATTGTATTTTTCTTGAATTTTAGCGGGGAGACTAGTGTGTTGGCAATTCTGATGCCGTGTGTTGTGAGGTCTTGTATATAATTTCTTTAGTTATGTGTGTAATCTAGAACTTGCCTGGCTAGTCGTACCTGCATTCTTAGGATAAGTTGAGCTGTGAATTGATCTTAGGCCTTGTTTGTGTTAGAAAGACCTTTAATCCTAAATATAAGCCAACTTGTAGATAAATATCCCTTGTTAGCCTTTTTGAGACTTAAACCTGCTCTTTGACTAGCCGTAATAAGCCAATACCTGTTCTAAATATTCGTCTCTTTCACCCGGTCCCCCCTTGACACTAAAACGATAAGAATTGAGGTTAAAAACCTAAGTTAGGGGTGATAGATGGAATAAGGGAAAAATGAGGCGTAAGCCTAAAGATGGGTAAAAGTGAATTGCCTAGTCATACAACATCGGTGTGGTAGAGTAGTAATATATAGAAGTAGAGTAGCAATAAGACCACATCGAGGCAATAAGAAAAAAAAAGGAGGAAAAAAGGGAACGAAACAAAAAGGGTGAAAAAGATGAAAGAAAAAAAAGTGTAGTGTTCAAAGAGGGTGAGTCACAGTCATCCAAATATGCATCCTACCCGTCCCCGAGCCTACATTACAACCCTGAAAAAGTCCTAGTGCGATCACAGCCGAACTATCCAAAGTCTAGGGTACTGAAAATAAGGGCAAGCCTATGGCATTTGTATGCATAGCTAGAGAATTTATTTGTGAGTGTGAGTGTTTCTCTTCTCCTTAGTCTTCTGTCCCATTTTGTGTGTACATATGTGTTAAGACATTCTTTGGCCTTTGTGAGGGCATGAGAATTCTTTAAGTGACTGGTTTCCTATAAGTCTTGGTTCGTGTGTACTATGGTTTCTGTAATAACTAGATGTCATTAATTTGTCACGACCCAATCCCGTAGGCCGTGACTAGTGCCCGAGCTGGACACTCGTATGCACTTGTTAACTACAATCATTCACAACTAGCATAATGAGGAACTTATAAATAAAAAGGCAAGACGTCGTCTCAAAACTATCGCATTATATAGACGTATCATAGCAACTTGTCTCCTGGGGAGTTACAACTTTCAACAGATATCATAGTACATAAGCCGGCAAGGCTATCATAATGTAAGGGAACATCCCCGCCATACACGAGCCGACAAGGCTACCATAACACATGACTCCCAAAACATATATGTTTATATCTATGCAAGCCGACAAGGCTACCACTACACACAACATCCCAAAACATATATATATATATATACATATACGCAAGCCGACAAGGCTGCCACTACGAATGGGGACGTCCCAAACATAAATCATACGAACGTATTTAAACGAACAAGAATCGCATACAAACCCACACATATGTCTACAGACCTCTAAGAGTAACAACAGTATCATATGACGGGACAGGGCCCCGCTGTACCCCTGGATATACACATATATACAACAAAAGGATCTGTACCAAAAAAGCTAGGCTCCGGAACAAGGAGCACTCCAAGATAGCTGAATGGATATCCTAAGCTGGCGGATCACCAAAACGAGCGTCTGTACCTGCGGGCATGAAACGCAGCCCCCCGAAGAAAGGGGGGTCAGTACGGAATATGTACTGAGCATGTAAAGCATGAAATATAGTGAACAGGATCATACTGAAATAAGGAGTGTAGAAAACTAGTACAATAACCAGAAAACCACAAGGCTTACCTTTGAACATAAATCATACGTGTCAATGTCATACCCAAGCCGTTATGGGACTTAGTGACATAATTAGATAATCATCCTGTACATATGCATATATAACGTGTCCCGGCCCTCTAGTGAGGGACTTGGTAAATAAAATCATCATATACATGTACATATAACGTGTCCCGCCTAGTGAGGGACTCGGTGAATAAAGTCATCATATGCCATCCTGGCCTCCATCCCCATATCATCATATCATCATGTCATCATATCATCATATACATATACATATAATGTGTCCCGGCCCTCTAGTGAGGGACTCGGTGAATAATGCAGTGGATCTGTGCACGAAAACATGTCCTGGCCCTGGACTCAGTGAAATATGTAACAGTATGCACGACCAGAGTAGTAAGTAACCATATGCACCCAAATCATCTTTTGAGACTCAATAGATAAGTAGACTAATTAATTCTCGAGTGTCAGGAGGATAACCATATTAAGTTCTCTCTAAATGTCATTACGAACTATATAAAGGAAAGTCTCAGGGATCATAGACATGTATCAAATCAATACGAGACAACTTATGAATATTATTCATTATAGAATTCTTTAGGAATAGGAACTTTTATGCATCATTTACTATTCAATCATATAAAAGACTCGAGGGCAATAGCTCGACTATCCTGAGAGTTCTAACATCAAGAGGTGAATAAGAATCATAAATCATGCTCGGAACTTGTGAATAGAATTACCCCAAAGCTCATATCATATCTTACTTACATCTAGGACATGCCAAAAGAAAGAAGAGATAGGCTTTACATACCTGTTAGCGACTATCCGTAAATCCGTTCGCCTCGTCTCTCTTTTAGCCTATTTAATATAAGAGTAACGTTATCGTTAGTAACTATATTTTCTAGTTCGTAAATCCGTAGGCCGTCGCTTATAGAACTTATTCTTTAACTTATATGTCTCGTTTAGGGTTTTTCATTATTCAAGGACTTAACGAAAATCGGGCAGCATTTCCCATACATATTCGCCTAACCCGACTTTCTAATTATCCTCCTGTCAACATAGAAATACCAACAACAGTGATATACACATAAAATTCTCACAACTCGGCCCCATAACAATTCCAAATCCATCTCAACCCACGATTTCACATAACAACAATTTCATGTATTTTCTTACTTCCGATTTCGTCCAATTCAATTCTTATAATTTCATTACAACTTTATTAACACAACTACACCATAAAATAGGAAAATCTTACCACAATTTTCTCGGAGGAATTTCTACTCTTAATTGCTCCAATTTCGCAATTTCTTCTTCCTCGATTCAATATCCAATGTTGCTATCACCTCCTTGAACTTGTAAATCACCTTGGAATTAAATCAAAGAATTTTTTTTTTTTTTTGGTAAAAAAGCCATGGCTGGCCGTGAACGATGGACGACCATGGCTGCTCCCTTTCTCTCTCTATGCTTCACAAAATGTTGAAGATGAAAATGAATAGCTTGGTCATTATTTCCATATTTATATGTTGTCCATATGGTTGACATGTGTCCAACCATGTGACATGTGTCCCACTATGATTTATGAGCCAATCATAATTGTCCATGTGTTTTGGGGCCCACTTAGTGATCTAATTAGGCTAATTATTCATAATTAATCACTAATCCCTACTTAATAATTTAATCATGGTTAATTAATCCCTAATCTCCATTAATATTTCTACACTAATGAAAATTGCAAACAAGTCGTGCCATATTAATATCGGGGATTAAAAGTCCTTGTCCTTGAATTTATGTCGATTAGCTTACGAATAATCCGTCGTATAAAATGCGGGATATAACATCCTTCCCCCCTTTAGAACATTCGTCCTCGAATGTTAAACTAGTCTCATAAGGTCTTATAAGGATCTCGGGGGAGTTTCCTTCATTTCTATAACATGTAGTCTCATCTACCAATCAATATAATCAAGTGAGTAATTTAGATTACCTGTAGGCATAGAGGACAAGTACAGATACTTATTCTTCATTTCCCTTTCAGCTTCCCAAGTCGTCTCTTCCCTGTTATTGTTCCGCCATAATACCTTAACGGAAGCCACGCCTTTAGTACACAACCAACCTTCTCACCTGACGATCCAGTATAGCTACAGGGTTCTCCTCGTAGGATAACTCCTCCGTTACCTAAACATTACCCACGGGGAATATCCTGGAAGGGTCACCAATGCATTTTCGGAGCATAGACACATGAAACACTGGGCGTACTGCTTCCAGATCAGATGATAGGTCTAATTCATAGGCAACCTTGCTTAACTTGCGGACAATCTGGTAAGGCCCGATATACCTCGGGCTAAGCTTCCCTCTCTTACCGAATCTCATTACACCCTTCATGGGTGGCACGTTCAAGAACACTCAATCACCAATCTGAAACTCTAAGTGTTGACGTCGATTATCTGCATATGACTTCTGTCGACTTTGGACTGCTAATAACCTTCTCTGAATACGCTTTACCTTATCGACAGCTTGCTGAATCATATCTGGGTTAATTAACTTAGTTTCTCCAACATCGAACCAAACAATAGGTGACCTGCACTTCCTGCCATACAAGGCCTCATACGGTACCACAGGTACTAGAATCGTAGCTATTGCTATAAGCGAACTCAATAAGTGGCAATCGATCATCCCGCCTACCTCGAAGACAATCATACAGGCCGTAACATATCTTCTCTAGTCCGAATAGTACGCTTGGCTTTGTCACTCCGAGAATGAAATGCTGTGCTAAGACTCACTTGTGTCCCCAATCCCTTCTGGAATGATCTCCAGAAGTTAGCTGTAAACTGAGCTCCTCTGTCCGATATAATAGATGTGGGAACCTCATGAAGTCTCACTATCTCCTTGATGTATAACCTTGCATAGTCCTTAGCTGAATAAGTAGTCCTGACTGGGAGAAAATGGGCTGATTTTGTCAGCCTATCCACAATAATCCATATAGAGTCATGCTTCCGTGGAGTGCAAAGTAAGTCTGTAATGAAGTCCATATTTTGGAATCTTCAGCCTCATGTATTACTTCTCGACTTCTTTAAGAGACTTTAACTGTCACTGTACTTCTTTAACTCTTAATTTCAATCCTTAGAGTTAGTTATCAAGTAGCGATGAAGTTTTCTCATATAATAGCTTTACATAGCCGCTCTGTGCTTTACTATCATCAGCTGGTATAATTCTGACACATTTTTGATTTGACATGTAAGTTCACTGTCATCAGTAACCAGCTTGTTCTGATCGTCTCACTTAAATCATTCTATAATTCCCTTAATCCAACTTGTACTACTCTAGGCACATTATCTCGGGTCATTTCTTTATCTTTAATTCAAACTCTTCTATTGCCCCTTTTACTCAGATTTTGCCCTTAACTTTCCTGTCACACATTATGTTGCAATCGTTACAAGAATATGCGAAGGTGCTCAAATTAGCCCAAGAAACCTTAGCGTCGTTTCACTAGCCTTCATGCTTTACTTTGCATTCGCCTCTCATATCTTACCATCAGTATCGGGGTAAATCTTCAACTCAACTATGACCATGTCTGATTTTCCCTTAGTACTCATTCTATTTCGGTAATTTGGCTTAAACCATCTTTACATCTTTCCTTAATGTACCCAAGATATCACAACTGCATTGTTATTACTAAATCCTTACTCTTCTTATCAACTACTCACTTGGTCTCATTCTTAGTATACAAATATTCGTAGGTTGCGTAACTATTCTCGAACAATTTGTATATGGCAGACATAGTCTTTTCGTCTTTTGATTTATCCTGTTTTATATATCTCATTCATACTAAACTCGCTCGTCCTATTTTGTCATACTCCTTTCCCTTCCTTTATTCACTCTTTGATTTTCTCATTTCCTACCATAGGAGATTTTTCTATTCCCTCTCCTTTGTTACTATAGCCAACATCTTGGCCTTTAATCCAAAGATAGCATCGCTATCCTTTATAATGTCTCTTAAGTTATTCGACGCCATCCTCTTGTCATACTCTTTCTTCTTATACACATCCACTTTCTAACGTCATGTCATTCAAGGTCTCTACAAAAACTTCTTAACACCGCCTCAAATACCATCCTCGACTTCTATCCATTTATTCTTGGCTTTCAGATCTTACTAACTTGTTTCAGTAAGGGGTCTCATTTGAAGTTTAAGCATCCATATCAAATATATTGTAGTGTCAATTGTTTCCATCTTACCCTTGCATTTCTCTCACCCGCTTCCCCCCTTAAGGGCGTACTTACACCATTATCCGTTTATACTTTGCTCCATGTCCCTATTTCCAATCTCAAATTCATCCAATCTCTTTTTCCAATCCACTTGGTACTGTACCATATCCATATCTTTCTTTATAATTTATAACTTGATTATCCACATACGAAACCTTGACCAAATCACGAAGCGACGAGAACCTTTCCATATATAGTGCAAAATTTCATTTAACAATCTGTACTCGAGTAATGCGACCAATGTTATAACTCATCCAAAGCCACATTCCACTTACTTCAATCAATAATTAATTAGTACTTGTAGTCATTCCAATCTCAACTAGGTGGCACTTATATTCTGATGATCAGTATCCAAAGTTCTCTTGAAATAGTATCTTTATCCCAACCTATATCATCTGTTTCTTTTGATGCATTTATATTGCACCATTTGTTCCTCAAACCTACCGTCTTTGTCCCTTAAAGATTCCACTATTTCCGAGGTGAAGTCGTGTGCACGCAGTATCCCTTTATGCCTTATGCCTTTTTACCCTTATTGTGTACCCAACACTGGCTTCTAACTTACTCAAAAACGTATCAAGTTCGTCTTAATAATGGTCTTATCTTATCACCATGTCGTCGTATTACACCTTTAAGTTCATAACTATGTATTCCCCTTTCGTTCCATACTCGTACTCAATTAATTACGTCTATCTTGGATGCTTCCGTTAGAATTTCCTTATCCTTTCTCCCGTCTATGTCTATCTGTCATTCTGTACATAAGGAATCTTATACTACCTCTGTATCTTTCAGAAAACATTGCTTCTACATAATCCCTTTCCTATTTTCAAAACGTATTCTGTTCATCTATGTTTATTCTTATCATACCAGTCATTTTCTAGCACTCCTTCTACCTCGTTACTCATCTTTCTATAACTTGGTCTTTCACAATCCTGTCACTTATAGTACTCATGTCCTTGGCTACACATATTATGATTTATTACTACGCTGTTGTCTCACTTTCTTCTTATTTTCTTCTTTTGATTAACTCCTTCTTTTCTGATGCTCGCTATCATTTCCGTTATATCATAATCTTTATTCTGAACTTTCCCTATAGAAGAACTTTATAACTCTTTCTTATTTGTTCTATAACTCGCTTGTATACTTTAGTCACATAGATCACGTCATATCCTTAGCCACTTCCTCACTAGACTTTACTTCTTTTCATAGCAATCCTCATTATATTCACATCATACCCTGTTCGTATTCAATCCTATGGTGTAACACTTCTTAACCTTTTACCCTTTCTGGTCAATCTTATCCTTAATATCTCGCGCGCTGTCTTATCAATATATTCATATCCGTCACAATTCATTTTCCTCTGTACACTTGTCTTAATCATACTATTACTTCTTTTAACTATAAACTCGTCGTAATTGTTATATCTCGTATTTTGCACGTTGGGATAATACGAGCTAACCATGATAAGTTAAGGACAAGACTATTCCGGAATACGAGGTAGAGACTTTTAATTTTCGATATTGTTTTAAGGCATAAGTTGCTTATGAATTTATTGGCATGGAATATTAAGGAAAATTTGGGGCTAAAAGTGAATTATGGAAAGTTGCCAATTCATGAAAAAAAGGCCATGTGGCCGTGTGACTAAGTGTGGGTTCCCACCCATGGCTTGGCTAATTTTAATTGATCCAAGCCATGTGTGGGACATGGACACATGGATGAGTATTATAAGTATATGCAAGATGACTAATTAGTCACATTCTTCATCTTCAACACTTAGAAAATTTGAGAACCTTGGAGAAAAAAAAAATTGAAGACCATTCGGCCATGGTGACCGAATTTTGAGGTCCAAAAATCTTCATCAAAAAAATATTTTCTTCTAGCAATTCAACCAATTGGAAGGTCCTCTTTAACGTGAGATAGTTGTTGGAGTCAACAAACCATTCGTTTTACCATTTGCAAACCCTAGCCAAGTTGTGAAGTTAAGTGGAAAAGGTAAGGTTTAATCTTCTTTTTCATATGTTATGGATGGTTTGTACATGTTGTAGTGTGTAGAAATGGATGAAAATCATGAATTTTGTGTGGGGTGGTGGTGGCCGAATATGGCCTACCTTGTATGGCAAGGAATGAATTAATTTTATGTGGTATTTTGGTTGTTGTTGTTATGGGTTTTATGATGATAATGAGAGTTTAATGATTCAAGTTGATGTTGTAATTGTTGCGGGCTGTTTTGGAAGTTAACGTGATTTTAATGTAGCTTTTGTATTTATGAGAATGACATTGTTAACGTGTGGATTGTTAGTGTAATTCATGAATGTGGAAGAGGGGAATGTGTTGTTATTGTTGTTCTCGGGTTTGGGGAGGTTTCGGGTGAAATGGTGCTTCGGTTGTGTTGTTTTGAATATTGTGCGGATTGTTTGAAGTGTTCTTGAATCTTGATTAAATGGTCTCGGATTAGTACTTGATCATGTGAGCGTTGATGTTGATTTGAATGTATGTAGTTGAATTGAATATAATTGGAATGTTGTCGAATTATGTAGAAAAGAGTTACTAACGTTAGAATGCGTTTTGAATTAATTATTGGTGTTATTAGTGTGGTTGTTGGTATTGTTGTTGATGATTTGGCCGAGTTGAATTCTCCGGGTTGTTGAATTTATAGGGGAAATGCTGCCCAAATTTCTGTAGATAAAGTACTAGTTTGGAATTGAATTCTTAAGCGCCTATAGCTAATGTTTGGTATCAATGATGTTGTTGTAGATCTTGGGAAGCCCGAGACTTAGGTTTGGATTAGCTTTGAGAGCGGACGAGGTATGTAAAGCCTAACCTTTCTTTCTTTTGGCATGTCTTAGTGGTAAGTAGGCTATGATACAAGCCTCGGGGTAATTCCATTCTTAAGATCCGAGCTTGTATACGATTCTTATTCGCTTCTCAAAGCTGACTCTCTTAATGTAGTCGAACTAAGGTCCTTATGTCTTTATATGATTGGATTTCAAAAGTTACATAAAGAATTTTGTTCTTAAAGGATTCCGTAACTACGAATGACCGTAACTTTCATAGACGAGCTCGGATCGCTTCGAAACGTTCGTAGGAGATTCTATAATGAATAATATCTCCAACTTTCATAGGCGGGCTCGGATTGGGTTGATAGTTGTCCGTGGGCCCCCGAGACTTTTCTATGTTTGGTTCTAACGACTTTCTGAAAGAACTTAATGTGACCATCGTCTTAATCCCCGAGTGTGGATTACTTACTTATCTATTGAGTCTATAATAATGACTTTTATGCATATGGTTACTCACGACTCTGCTCGTGCATATTGTTGTTATATCTTTCGCCGAGTCTCAGGCCAGTTATGTCGTCGCGCGCACTATGTTTTATTCTGGAGTATGATGTGTTACGGTTCACTGGGCTCCTCGCTAGAGGGCCGGGTTCCGTTTATATTTTGGTATTATCATGTGTTATGGCGTTATGATGTGTTATGGAGATATGCTGGGTTACGGAGATATGAAATCTTCTGGAGTATGATGTGTTATGGCGCCAGATGACGGGGTGGCGACCATGTTCCCTGAGCCCCATGCATGATTTTTGTTTTAAAAGTAAATGTTTTGGTATTCTGGATTTCGTACTTATTTTCTGTACTTCTTATTCCGATTATAATCCTGTTTATTGTATTTCATGCTTTGAATACTCAGTACATATTCCGTACTGACCCCCTTTCTTCGGGGGCTGCGTTTCATGCCCGCAGGTACAGACACCCACTTTGGTGATCCGCCAGCCTAGGACATCTATTCTGCTACTTTGGAGCGCTCCCTTGTTCTGGAGCCCATATTTTGGTACAGATTCTTCCGTTGTACATATGCATATGTCTATTCAGGGGTACGGCGGGGCCCTGTCCCGTCATATGATTCTGTTGTAACTCTTAGAGGTCTGTAGACATATATGTGGCTTGTGTATATTGCTGTTCACATGTGTTCGTATGTTTTATGTTTTGGGCGGTCCCATTCGCCGTGGCAGCCTTGTCGGCTTGCGTATGTATATATATTTTGGGACGTTGTGCTTTATGATAGCCTTGCTGGCTTCTGTGATATATAGATTTGTTTATGCGACAATATGAAACTACGTATGATCTTTGTCTACGTATAAGCTATTTGTATGCTGATTCTGGTTATTGGGTATGTTCGAGTGTCCAGCTCGGGCACTAGTCACGGCCTACTGGGTTGGGTCGTGACAAAGTGGTATCGAGCCGGGGCCGTCGTCCTCGGAGTGTCTACAGACCGTGTCTAGTAGAGTCTTGTTTATCGGTGTGTTGTGCACCACATCTATAAACAGGAGGCTACAGGATATTTAGGATGTTATCTTTCCTTCTGATCTTAGATGGCGTGATAGAGCGGTATTATCAGGATGACTCCTCCCTAACGAATTGTTACGTTTTCGAGCGATGCCTCGAGGAAGCGACGGTACCGCCGAAGGGCAAGTCGACGATGGCGGAGAGACTAGCCGGGCCGAGGAGAGTTACTAGGGGCCCGACTCGCCCGAGTCCGAGGCCGTGCTCCTACGCGCGAGCTCGCTACACCGCCGCTACCAGAGAAAGACAAGTGCCAGCGCCGCAGATCGTGGCGTGCCTCCACCGCCGCTCCCGGGGGTTTCCCGGGCGGCTCAAACCCCCCGGGGGGGGAGGAAGGCCTGGGCGGTCCATTTGGGCCGATTGTGGCGGGGGCCGGGTCCGACCGGGAAGGGGGGATGTGGAAAACAGACACCCAGGGCCCCTGATTTCCCCTGTAATCCCCCGAGTTCTTCGGGCCCCCGGGGGAAACCCGGAGTTTATTCGGGGGAGGCATGTGC